>NC_060196.1:28746173-28966173 GCF_021184085.1 Oncorhynchus gorbuscha
GCATACAAACATGGTCTCTTTATTGTTTCCTTGAGTAAGGCAGCTCCAAAATGAAGGTGTTTCAGCTTAGCTCAGTTTTTTCTGTAGTGGTGGGGCAGCCAGCAAAAAATATGGAGCGTATGGGTTGGTAATGCTCTCTAGTTGCACCGTGATTGGCTTAGTGTTCTGTCACTCATGGGGATACTACATCACCGCAAAATCTACGGGTAGAGCTAAAAATTCAAGCCCCTCGGGTGCGGCCATAGAGTTACATTAGAAGTGCCCATCCAAGAAGGCTCAAGGTCATTGGCCACAGATAAAATTAAGTCAAATCATGTTATATCTACCATAGCTTTGATTGGTCTGATCATGTCAACATCATACTTTCAAAATCTTAGCTAGCAAACTAGACAAGTCATGCATCACGTCGACAATCTACTGGCAAATCCTTTTCAATCCATATGAAGAGAAAGTATAAAGAAAACATATTGGTGCTCATTGGACATAAACATTACACAGGAAGTTGGAAATCACAAATTCAACAATGTGTGGTTTGGAAGGAATCAGTGGCTAACTGCAAGCGTTGCAAAGCAATCACTAGCCTGCTATTCAGTGGAATGGGTGTGTGGTCCAGGTCTGTGTTTAAAGGTTTCTTTTCCAAGTTTAAAAAGATAAACATTCAACACAATGGGCCAGAAAAAGTTGAATACATTGGCCATGCTGTCAATCCAGCATGATTTATGCCTCGTTCAAAACAACTGGAAACTCGGAACTGGGAAATCTCAGACTTCAATAAGTTCTGAAAGCATCGTGAAGCCAGACTTTGATGCCAACGTTTGATGACAAACATGGCCCACAAGAACAGCCGAGCCACCTTCCAGTTCAAATGAGCACAGCACAACAAGGTGCGTCCAAAAATGTCTTGTATGCTGCTGCATAAAGGATGTAACATGCCAGGGAGATATGTATACTGTAGCTAAGAACGTAATACTAAGTGTACTTTGTGTAGTAAGCTGTTAGTAGCCCATGTGCCTCACTGTAATAATTTGGTGCCTTTCACCTTCATAACTTCACCTACTGTTGGGGAATTATTTTGTAGTACTATTAAAACGTTATATGAATGGGAACATTTCCATCAAATTAAAGCATGGCACTTCTCCTAGATTTGATTTGAAAAGAGGAATTAGGCAAGGTTGCCCAAGTTTGCCTTACCTCTTCCTGCTTGCAACCCAACATCTTACAAGTTTAGTTAAATCCAGCGATATAAAAGGGATCTCTAATGCTGACAGATATTATCATAAGTCAGCTTGCAGATGACACAATCCTCTTTTTGAAAGATGCTGACCAGATTTCTAGAGCAGTCGATGTGATAAATATTTTCTTGTCTTTGCCTAAACTTTAATAAGTGTGAATTGTTTGCTGTTAAAGATTGTGTGATACCTTCTATATGCAATATTCCAGTCAAGGAATAAATAACATACTTTGGGTTTACCATATCTAAGGATCAACAATTTCAATTTCAACAACATCAATTTCATACCTATTATTGAAAGAATATTAAAGAAGTTGAATCATTGGTTGGTTGCAGAGGGATTTATCCTTGAAAGGTAGAGTAGGTAGTATTGCTTTCTAAAGCTGAAGGTATCTCCAGACTTACTTATGTAGCCCAGTCCCTACATCTTGACAACAAAATAGGTAAAGCGGTTGACCAGATGCTTTTCAACTTCATCTGGAAAAGTCATACACATTATATTAGGAAATCTGTCGTTATGAACACAAATGAATATGGTGGTCACAATTTTGTAGGTTTTCAACTTTGAATAATACTTTTAAGATGAATTGGGCTAAACACTTCTTAAAGAATCCAACTTCAATTTGGAATTTCATCCCTCGTTATATCTTCTCCCGTTTTGGTGGCTTCATTGTTATGTTACTTTGTAACTATAACATTGATAAGATTCCTACAAAATGACCTGCTTTTCATAGAGAAGTATTCTTAGAGTGGTCGTTAATATATAAACATATTTTTTCCCCTGCATAGGTATTTCATTTGGAACAATAAGGATATTTTGTATAGAAAAAGTATTTATTTTTTAAGAAAAAGTATTTATTTTTTAAATAATTATAGCCTGTTTGTGAGTCAACTGTTTAATGCAGTAGAATTGTTACTCAATTCTGAGGATTTTTTTATTTTTATCTCTCTACAATATCCCTGTTACACCTAGAGAGTTCACCATAGTCTTTGATGCTATTCCATCTTGAACTCTCATGTTGTTTAGAGGTGTAACCAGACTTCACCTTCTTGACCTTCCCTCGCTTAGTCCAGTTGATTCTCCAATAGGAGAAATGTGTTTCTCCCTCAGAACAACAGATCAATACATACTTTATTTCAAGGGGACATTGTTTCCATTCCTTATTTCACAACTTACTGGAATACATTCATCAATGATATTTGTTGGAAAATGTCTGGTTATTACCACAAAAATACCTGCTTGTTAACAAGGTCAAAAGAGGTTTCTTACAGAATGATCCATAAGTATTACCCTGCGAATCATTACCTAAAGAAACAATATAAATACATTAATATTAACTGTACTTTTTGTGTTGAGCATCCAGAAACTGTTTTGCATTTATTTTGGCATTGTCTACATGTATAGAAATTATGGAAACATATTCATAGTGATATTCATAATTGTTAATATTCTTGGTCTTGTTTTTTTTATGGGAGAATGTGCTGCTTAGTTTCCTTAACTATAAAAAGGATAAAGAAAAAATATAATTGTTCCTAATTTCATGGTATCCAATTGGTACTAGTTACAGTCTTGTCTCATTGTGTCACGCCTTGGTCATTGTATTTTGTGTTTTTGTTATATGTTTGGGTAGGCTAGGGTGTGACATGGGTTTATATGTTGTGTTTCGTATTGGGGTTTGTTTATTTGGGATCGCGGCTGATTAGGGGTGTTGTTAGGCTTGGCTGCCTGAGGCGATTCTCAATCAGAGTCAGGTGCTTTTCGTTGTCTCTGATTGGGAACCGTATTTAGGCAGCCTGAGTTTCGCTTTGTATTTCGTGGGTGATTGTACCTGTCTCTGTGTTGTAGTCACCAGATAGGCTGTAATTAGTTTCACGTTCCGTTCTGTTGTTTTTGTATTTAGTTTCAGTTATTTCATGTACCGTTTTTTCATTCATTAAAGATCATGAGTAACAAACACGCTGCATACACATTGCTGCAACTGAAAGTGAAAGTCACCCAGTAAAATACTACTTGAGTAAAGTCTAAAAGTATTTGGTTTTAAAAATACTTAAGTATTAAAAGTCAATGTAAAAGTATAAATAATTTCAAATTCCTTAAATAAAGCAAAGCAGAAGGCACCATTTTTTTGTTTTGAAAATGTATGGATAACCAGGGGCACACTCCAAAACTATGCATTTGTGTTTAGTTAGTTGCCAGATCAGAGGCAGTAGGGATGACCATTTGTTCTGTTGATAAGTGCGTGAATTAGACCAATTTCCTGTCCTGCTAAGAAAGCAAAATATAATGAGTACTTTTGGGTGTCAAGGGAAATGTATGGAGTAAAATGTACATTATTTTCTTTAGGAATGTAGTGAAATGAAAGTAAAAGTCGTCAAAAATATAAATAGTAAAGTACAGACCCCCAAAAACTACTTAAATTAGTACTTTAAAGTATTTTTACTTGAGTACTGTACTCCACTGCTGATGCAAATGGTTGCCCAATCAGGCAGGCTAGATGCAGTTAATTCGAAATGAACATGCATTCAAAACGCCAGGCTTTTGAGCGGTTATTCAAACAACATAGGCACGGCAGTTTACAGCCTAGAGTTTTGTACTCACATGAACTACCTATGATCAACTTAATTTCGTTCTCTTTGTAAATTGACTGGATATATTCACTGCGGTATGAAGCCTAACATTGAGTTGATGAATAATGGGCTAATATGCATACGCTTCTAACATAGGCTACATGTTACATCTCCCAGGCTGTCTGTCTTCATTGTTCTGTAGTGCAATTATGCACCTGGCCTCCCCAGCTGCCATGGTTATTCCTTTCAGATCTTGTGGAGTTCCAGGAAAAGCCCACACTACAAAAGCTTGTTGGACCCTTATTTCGATTTCTTAAGCCTACTAGCCTATAGGAGGAGAGATGCAAGCTTGTTCTTGCTTGCTGAATGTAAAATAGGCTCCAGCATTAACGGGCTGAGAGCTGGAAATGAGAAACCTATATTTTATTTTTATTTTTATTTCACCTTTATTTAACCAGGTAGGCAAGTTGAGAACAAGTTCTCATTTACAATTGCGACCTGGCCAAGATAAAGCAAAGCAGTTCGACAGATACAACGACACAGAGTTACACATGGAGTAAAACAAACATACAGTCAATAATACAGTATAAACAAGTCTATATACAATGTGAGCAAATTAGGTGAGATAAGGGAGGTAAAGGCAAAAAAGGCCATGGTGGCAAAGTAAATACAATATAGCAAGTAAAACACTGGAATGGTAGTTTTGCAATGGAAGAATGTGCAAAGTGGAAATAAAAATAATGGGGTGCAAAGGAGCAAAATAAATAAATACAGTTGGGAAAGAGGTAGTTGTTTGGGCTAAATTATAGGTGGGCTATGTACAGGTGCAGTAATCTGTAAGATGCTCTGACAGTTGGTGCTTAAAGCTAGTGAGGGAGATAATTGTTTCCAGTTTCAGAGATTTTTGTAGTTCGTTCCAGTCATTGGCAGCAGAGAACTGGAAGGAGAGGCGGCCAAAGAAATAATTGGTTTTGGGGGTGACTAGAGAGATATACCTGCTGGAGCGTGTGCTACAGGTGGGAGATGCTATGGTGACCAGCGAGCTGATATAAGGGGGGACTTTACCTAGCAGGGTCTTGTAGATGACATGGAGCCAGTGGGTTTGGCGACGAGTATGAAGCGAGGGCCAGCCAACGAGAGCGTACAGGTCGCAATGGTGGGTAGTATATGGGGCTTTGGTGACAAAACGGATTGCACTGTGATAGACTGCATCCAATTTGTTGAGTAGGGTATTGGAGGCTATTTTGTAAATGACATCGCCAAAGTCGAGGATTGGTAGGATGGTCAGTTTTACAAGGGTATGTTTGGCAGCATGAGTGAAGGATGCTTTGTTGCGAAATAGGAAGCCAATTCTAGATTTAACTTTGGATTGGAGATGTTTGATATGGGTCTGGAAGGAGAGTTTACAGTCTAACCAGACACCTAAGTATTTGTAGTTGTCCACGTATTCTAAGTCAGAGCCGTCCAGAGTAGTGATGTTGGACAGGCGGGTAGGTGCAGGTAGCGATCGGTTGAAGAGCATGCATTTAGTTTTACTTGTATTTAAGAGCAATTGGAGGCCACAGAAGGAGAGTTGTATGGCATTTAAGCTTGCCTGGAGGGTTGTTAACACAGTGTCCAAAGAAGGGCCGGAAGTATACAGAATGGTGTCGTCTGCGTAGAGGTGGATCAGGGACTCACCAGCAGCAAGAGCGACCTCATTGATGTATACAGAGAAGAGAGTCGGTCCAAGAATTGAACCCTGTGGCACCCCCATAGAGACTGCCAGAGGTCCGGACAGCAGACCCTCCGATTTGACACACTGAACTCTATCAGAGAAGTAGTTGGTGAACCAGGCGAGGCAATCATTTGAGAAACCAAGGCTGTCGAGTCTGCCGATGCGGATGTGGTGGTTGACAGAGTCGAAAGCCTTGGCCAGATCAATGAATACGGCTGCACAGTAATGTTTCTTATCGATGGCGGTTAAGATATCGTTTAGGACCTTGAGCGTGGCTGAGGTGCACCCATTGTCATGTTTTGTCATTGATTATCATGTCTTGTCCCTGTGCTTCCCCTTCTATTCGTTTCCCTCTGCTGGTCTTATTAGGTTCTTTCCCTCTTTCTATCCCTCTCTCTCCCCCTCCCTCTCTCACTCTCTCGCTCTCTCTTCTCTCTATCGTTCCGTTCCTGCTCCCAGCTGTTCCTATTCCCCTAATCAATCATTTAGTCTTCCCACACCTGTTCCCGATCCTTTTCCCTGATTAGAGTCCCTATTTCTCTCCTTGTTTTCCGTTCCTGCCCTGTCGGATCCTTGTCTATAATTCACCGTGCTGTGTCTATGTTTTGCCCTGTCGTGTCGTGTTTCCCTCAGATGCTGCGTGGTGAGCAGGTGTCTGAGTCTGCTAGGTTCAAGTGCCTTCCCGAGGCAACCTGCAGTTCTTGATCAAGTCTCCAGTCTGTTCTCGTCGTTACGAGTTGTATTATGCCTTTTGTTTTGTAAAGTATCTTTACTGGATTAAAAACTCTGTTTTCGCCAAGTCGCTTTTGGGTCCTCATTCACCTGCATAACAGAAGGATCCGACCAAGGAATGGACCCAGCGACTACAGATGCTCGTAACACTGCCGTCGAGATCCAAGGAGCCATGCTCGGCAGACACGAGCAGGAATTGTCTGCTGCTCGCCATGCCGTGGAGAACCTGGCCGCTCAGGTTTCCGACCTCTCTGGACAGTTCCAGAGTCTTCGTCTCGTGCCACCTGTTACTTCCTGGCCTGCCGAGCCTCCGGAACCTAGGGTTAATAACCCACCTTGCTACTCCGGGCAGCCCACGGAGTGCCGCTCCTTTCTCACCCAGTGTGATATTGTGTTCTCTCTCCAACCCAACACATACTCTAGCGAGAGAGCTCGGGTTGCTTACGTCATTTCACTCCTTACTGGCCGGGCTCGAGAGTGGGGCACAGCTATCTGGGAGGCAAGGGCTGATTGTTCTAACAATTACCAGAACTTTAAAGAGGAGATGATTCGGGTTTTTGACCGTTCAGTTTTTGGTGGGGAGGCTTCTAGGGCCCTGGCTTCCCTATGCCAAGGTGATCGATCCATAACGGATTACTCTATAGAGTTTCGCACTCTTGCTGCCTCTAGTGACTGGAACGAGCCGGCGCTGCTCGCTCGTTTTCTGGAGGGACTCCACGCAGTGGTCAAAGATGAGATTCTCTCTCGGGAGGTTCCTTCCAGTGTGGACTCTTTGATTGCTCTCGCCATCCGCATAGAACGACGGGTAGATCTTCGTCACCAAGCTCGTGGAAGAGAGCTCGCGTCAACGGTGTTTCCCTGCTCCGCATCGCAACCATCTCCCTCCTCTGGCTCAGAGACTGAGCCCATGCAGCTGGGAGGTATTCGCATCTCGACCAAGGAGAGGGAACGGAGGATCACCAACCGCCTGTGCCTCTATTGCGGATTTGATGGACATTTTGTCAATTCATGTCCAGTAAAGGCCAGAGCTCATCAGTAAGCGGAGGGCTACTGGTGAGCGCTACTACTCAGGTCTCTTCATCTAGATCCTGTACTACTATGTCGGTCCATCTACGCTGGACCGGTTCGGGTGCTACATGCAGTGCCTTGATTGACTCTGGGGCTGAGGGTTGTTTCATGGACGAAGCATGGGCTCGGAAACATGACATTCCTTTCAGACAGTTAGACAAGCCTACGCCCATGTTTGCCTTAGATGGTAGTCATCTTCCCAGTATCAGATTTGAGACACTACCTTTAACTCTCACTGTATCTGGTAACCACAGTGAGACTATTTCTTTTTTGATTTTTCGTTCACCTTTTACACCTGTTGTTTTGGGTCATCCCTGGCTAGTATGTCATAATCCTTCTATTAATTGGTCTAGTAATTCTATCCTATCCTGGAACGTTTCTTGTCATGTGAAGTGTTTAATGTCTGCCATCCCTCCCATTTCTTCTGTCCCCACTTCTCAGGAGGAACCTGGCGATTTGACAGGAGTGCCGGAGGAATATCATGATCTGCGCACGGTCTTCAGTCGGTCCCGAGCCAACTCCCTTCCTCCTCACCGGTCGTATGATTGTAGTATTGATCTCCTTCCGGGGACCACTCCTCCTCGGGGTAGACTATACTCTCTGTCGGCTCCCGAACGTAAGGCTCTCGAGGATTATTTATCTGTGTCTCTTGACGCCGGTACCATAGTGCCTTCTTCCTCTCCGGCCGGGGCGGGGTTCTTTTTTGTTAAGAAGAAGGAGGGTACTCTGCGCCTCTGCGTGGATTATCGAGGGCTGAATGACATAACGGTTAAGAATCGTTATCCGCTTCCCCTTATGTCATCAGCCTTCGAGATTCTGCAGGGAGCCAGGTGCTTTACTAAGTTGGACCTTCGTAACGCTTACCATCTCGTGCGCATCAGAGAGGGGGACGAGTGGAAAACGGCGTTTAACACTCCGTTAGGGCATTTTGAGTACCGGGTTCTGCCGTTTGGTCTCGCCAATGCGCCAGCTGTTTTTCAGGCATTAGTTAATGATGTTCTGAGAGACATGCTGAACATCTTTGTTTTTGTCTATCTTGACGATATCCTGATTTTTTTCACCGTCACTCGAGATTCATGTTCAGCACGTTCGACGTGTTCTACAGCGCCTTTTAGAGAATTGTCTCTACGTAAAGGCTGAGAAGTGCTCTTTTCATGTCTCCTCCGTTACTTTTCTCGGTTCCGTTATTTCCGCTGAAGGCATTCAGATGGATTCCGCTAAGGTCCAAGCTGTCAGTGATTGGCCCGTTCCAAGGTCACGTGTCGAGTTGCAGCGCTTTTTAGGTTTCGCTAATTTCTATCGGCGTTTCATTCGTAATTTCGGTCAAGTTGCTGCCCCTCTCACAGCTCTTACTTCTGTCAAGACGTGTTTTAAGTGGTCCGGTTCCGCCCAGGGAGCTTTTGATCTTCTAAAAGAACGTTTTACGTCCGCTCCTATCCTCGTTACTCCTGACGTCACTAGACAATTCATTGTCGAGGTTGACGCTTCAGAGGTAGGCGTGGGAGCCATTCTATCCCAGTGCTTCCAGTCTGACGATAAGGTTCATCCTTGCGCTTATTTTTCTCATCGCCTGTCGCCATCTGAGCGCAACTATGATGTGGGTAACCGTGAACTGCTCGCCATCCGCTTAGCCCTAGGCGAATGGCGACAGTGGTTGGAGGGGGCGACCGTTCCTTTTGTCGTTTGGACAGACCATAAGAACCTTGAGTACATCCGTTCTGCCAAACGACTTAATGCCCGTCAAGCTCGTTGGGCGTTGTTTTTCGCTCGTTTCGAGTTTGTGATTTCTTACCGTCCGGGTAGCAAGAACACCAAGCCTGATGCCTTATCCCGTCTGTTTAGTTCTTCTGTGGCTTCTACTGATCCCGAGGGGATTCTTCCTTATGGGCGTGTTGTCGGGTTAACAGTCTGGGGAATTGAAAGACAGGTTAAGCAAGCACTCACGCACACTGCGTCGCCGCGCGCTTGTCCTAGTAACCTCCTTTTCGTTCCTGTTTCCACTCGTCTGGCTGTTCTTCAGTGGGCTCACTCTGCCAAGTTAGCTGGTCATCCCGGTGTTCGAGGCACTCTTGCGTCTATTCGCCAGCGCTTTTGGTGGCCGACTCAGGAGCGTGACACGCGCCGTTTCGTGGCTGCTTGTTCGGACTGCGCGCAGACTAAGTCAGGTAACTCTCCTCCTGCCGGTCGTCTCAGACCGCTCCCCATTCCTTCTCGACCATGGTCTCACATCGCCCTAGACTTCATTACCGGTCTGCCTTTGTCTGCGGGGAAGACTGTGATTCTTACGGTTGTCGATAGGTTCTCTAAGGCGGCACATTTCATTCCCCTCGCTAAACTTCCTTCCGCTAAGGAGACGGCACAAATCATCATCGAGAATGTGTTCAGAATTCATGGCCTCCCGTTAGACGCCGTTTCAGACAGAGGCCCGCAATTCACGTCACAGTTTTGGAGGGAGTTCTGTCGTTTGATTGGTGCGTCCGTCAGTCTCTCTTCCGGGTTTCATCCCCAGTCTAACGGTCAAGCAGAGAGGGCCAATCAGACGATTGGTCGCATACTACGCAGCCTTTCTTTCAGAAACCCTGCGTCTTGGGCAGAACAGCTCCCCTGGGCAGAATACGCTCACAACTCGCTTCCTTCGTCTGCTACCGGGTTATCTCCGTTTCAGAGTAGTCTGGGTTACCAGCCTCCTCTGTTCTCATCCCAGCTTGCCGAGTCCAGCGTTCCCTCCGCTCAAGCGTTTGTCCAACGTTGTGAGCGCACCTGGAGGAGGGTGAGGTCTGCACTTTGCCGTTACAGGGCACAGACTGTGAGAGCCGCCAATAAACGCAGGATTAAGAGTCCAAGGTATTGTTGCGGCCAGAGAGTGTGGCTTTCCACTCGCAACCTTCCTCTTACGACAGCTTCTCGTAAGTTGACTCCGCGGTTCATTGGTCCGTTCCGTGTCTCCCAGGTCGTCAATCCTGTCGCTGTGCGACTGCTTCTTCCGCGACATCTTCGTCGCGTCCATCCTGTCTTCCATGTCTCCTGTGTCAAGCCCTTTCTTCGCACCCCCGTTCGTCTTCCCTCCCCCTCCCGTCCTTGTCGAGAGCGCACCTATTTACAAGGTACGTAAGATCATGGACATGCGTTCTCAGGGACGGGGTCACCAATACTTAGTGGATTGGGAGGGTTACGGTCCTGAGGAGAGGAGTTGGGTTCCGTCTCGGGACGTGCTGGACCGTTCGCTTATTGATGATTTCCTCCGTTGCCGCCAGGGTTCCTCCTCGAGTGCGCCAGGAGGCGCTCGGTGAGTGGGGGGTACTGTCATGTTTTGTCATTGATTATCATGTCTTGTCCCTGTGCTTCCCCTTCTATTCGTTTCCCTCTGCTGGTCTTATTAGGTTCTTTCCCTCTTTCTATCCCTCTCTCTCCCCCTCCCTCTCTCACTCTCTCGCTCTCTCTTCTCTCTATCGTTCCGTTCCTGCTCCCAGCTGTTCCTATTCCCCTAATCAATCATTTAGTCTTCCCACACCTGTTCCCGATCCTTTTCCCTGATTAGAGTCCCTATTTCTCTCCTTGTTTTCCGTTCCTGCCCTGTCGGATCCTTGTCTATAATTCACCGTGCTGTGTCTATGTTTTGCCCTGTCGTGTCGTGTTTCCCTCAGATGCTGCGTGGTGAGCAGGTGTCTGAGTCTGCTAGGTTCAAGTGCCTTCCCGAGGCAACCTGCAGTTCTTGATCAAGTCTCCAGTCTGTTCTCGTCGTTACGAGTTGTATTATGCCTTTTGTTTTGTAAAGTATCTTTACTGGATTAAAAACTCTGTTTTCGCCAAGTCGCTTTTGGGTCCTCATTCACCTGCATAACACCCATGACCAGCTCTGAAACCAGATTGCATAGCAGAGAAGGTATGGTGAGATTTGAAATGGTCGGTAATCTGTTTGTTGACTTGGCTTTCGAAGACCTTAGAAAGGCATGGTAGGATAGATATAGTTCTGTAGCAGTTTGGGTCAAGAGTGTCCCCCCCTTTGAAGAGGGGGATGACCGCAGCTGCTTTCCAATCTTTGGGAATCTCAGACGACACGAAAGAGAGGTTGAACAGGCTAGTGATAGGGGTGGCAACAATTTCGGCAGGTAATTTTAAAAGAAAGGGTCCAGATTGTCTTGCCCGGCTGATTTGTAGGGGTCCAGATTTTTCAGCTCTTTCAGAACATCAGCTGAATGGATTTGGGAGAAGGAGAAATGGGGAAGGCTTGGGCGAGTTGCTGTTGGGGGTGCAGTGCTGTTGACCGGGGTAGGAGTAGCCAGGTGGAAAGCATGGCCAGCCGTAGAAAAATGCTTATTGAAATTCTCAATTATGGTGGATTTATCAGTGGTGACAGTGTTTCCTATCTTCAGTGGAGGTGTTCTTATTCTCCATGGACTTTACAGTGTCCCAGAACTTTTTTGAGTTAGTGTTGCAGGAAGCAAATTTCTGCTTGAAAAAGCTAGCCTTGGCTTTTCTAACTGCCTGTGTATAACGGTTTCTAGCTTCCCTGAACAGCTGCATATCACAGGGGCTGTTCGATGCTAATGCAGAACGCCATAGGATGTTTTTGTGTTGGTTAAGGGCAGTCAGGTCTGGGGAGAACCAAGGGCTATATCTGTTCCTGGTTCTAAATTTCTTGAATGGGGCATGTTTATTTAAGATGGTTAGGAAGGCATTTAAAAAAAAATATCCAGGCATCCTCTACTGACGGGATGAGATCAATATCCTTCCAGGATACCCCGGCCAGGTCGATTAGAAAGGCCTGCTCGCTGAAGTGTTTCAGGGAGCGTTTTACAGTGATGAGTGGAGGTCGTTTGACCGCTGACCCATTACAGATGCAGGCAATGAGGCAGTGATCGCTGAGATCTTGGTTGAAGACAGCAGAGGTGTATTTAGAGGGGAAGTTAGTTAGGATGATATCTATGAGGGTGCCCGTGTTTAAGGCTTTGGGGGGGTACCTGGTAGGTTCATTGATAATTTGTGTGAGATTGAGGGCATCAAGTTTAGATTGTAGGATGGCTGGGGTGTTAAGCATGTTCCAGTTTAGGTCGCCTAGCAGCACGAGCTCTGGAGATAGATGGGGGGCAATCAGTTCACATATGGTGTCCAGGGCACAGCTGGGGGCAGAGGGTGGTCTATAGCAGGCGGCAACGGTGAGAGACTTTTTTTATAGAGGTGGATTTTTAAAAGTAGAAGTTCAAATTGTTTGGGTACAGACCTGGATAGTAGGACAGAACTCTGCAGGCTATCTTTGCAGTAGATTGCAACACCGCCCCCTTTGGCAGTTCTATCTTGTCTGAAAATGTTGTAATTTGGAATTAAAATTTCCGAATTTTTGGTGGTCTTCCTAAGCCAGGATTCAGACACAGCTAGAACATCCGGGTTGGCAGATTGTGCTAAAGCAGTGAATAGAACAAACTTAGGGAGGAAGCTTCTAATGTTAACATGCATGAAACCAAGGCTATTAAGGTTACAGAAGTCATGAAAAGAGAGCCCCTGGGGAATAGGAGTGGAGCTAGGCACTGCAGGGCCTGGATTCACCTCTACATATGTTACTATAGTAGGCCTATCTTAACACCGGGTTACATCCTGACAAAATAGACCTTCACCATGAGTGGCCTGCTAATGTACCTTTCGGGACCTTCTAAACTAACGAGGAAAGACCCAAACTGATCCAAATGGACTGTTGGCCTATGCAGTTTTTCATTATGAAACAAAACAGGATGTGTGTGTGGTTATTAAAATGACCCAATACATCACTGCAGTTTACAGCCTATGAACAATAATTGTGTATTCACTTGATAATAATTGTCAAAAAACGTAGGCCTTATCAATTAGTGGAGCTTGGCGTGCCCAGGGACCACAGAGTGCAGCCTGGAGGAATTTAATTTCATAATTTGTTCATTTATTTTTCTTGCACTTTGCCAGGTAAATATTTAGCTTATAGTCCTAATATTTAACTAATGAATAGCCTAATATGTAGCTAATATTTAGCTTTTTCCCTCGGGGTCACATCATTAGCCTCTCTCTTCCAGCTGCTACCGTGCGCAACAGGCGATAGACTACGCAAGCCTCTCCACAATAGGCAATTCCTCTTCTCGTGAAATCCCAGGAAAAGCTATCGGCTACAAACGATATAGGACATTTATTAATATATGTTTTAATACTAGGCCTAACAGCCTGTTCGGGGAAAGAAGCAGGCTTTGCTCTTGCTAATTGCTGAACGTATAACAGGCCTACAGCATAGAAAATGCATGTCGGAAATCACTTGCAAACCACTTGAGCAACGAGGCCAATACATGCTGTAAAAGATGCGCTGGCTAATGGGCGTTTGTTGTTGAATTGCTACATTTAAATACGAGTTACTATATTTTCATATAGGCCTACATGTACATTTAAGTATTATTTGCAATGAATACACCCTGAGAGCACTGAACGGTCTGAACCAGTATCTCAGTATCTGTGTTTTAGAGAAGATGTGCGTCAGGATGCCTTGATCAGTTGATTGACAGGTGTAGGGCTGTTGAACGATACATCAGAAGCTTTCCTCCAAACGTTCCTTCCTCCAACGTTTTATAGTTATGTAGCCTATAGTTTATCATTAGAGTTATCGTTATAGTTATTGACTTGGTGGATGGCTCAGGCCTTAACTCTGACACAACACAACTAATTATCACAACAGAACTAGCCTACTAGTAAGTCTAGCTGAAGTTAGCGTTAGCGAACTTGAACGAAATAAATAGAAAATTACACCTGTACACTCACATTTATAATTGTTTACTTGGCTTGTATACTCTATAAATTGACTCTTTCAAATGATTAACTCTGTTGTTTGGCTTTGTCCATAGCAATGTTCGAAAATTAGGTGAACACATAGAGATCCTATTAAATTACTAGAGGGGCCAGAATGGGGTGAAAATGGCAGCCATTGTTCTAATTGGAATGAATGTCAGTAGAGGCATAATCCTAAATGTACTTATGCAGGAACATCAAAGTAAGGCATGTGATAGATCAGATATTGTGTATTAGAATGATTGTTAAGATACAATATTTTCATATAATTATAGATTCAGTTTATACAGGTTTTTACTAATTTTCTGTATAAATAGCCTGTAACATACATGCAAACAGACCATAAATGTCTCAATTTCTATTTTCTTGTAAAACTCTGGGTGCTATTGTATGATACAATATGATACTTGTTGCAGTTACAACTTGTCTATGTCCTGTCATCAACTGATTTCACCCAGTGTCTGGCTGTGGATTGACTGCATTGTTTTAGATGGAATGTTGGCATATTGACAGTTAATTAGAAAAAGTTGTCTCTAAAACTGTCAAGCTAGCTAACAAACATTGGCATACAGTATCATATCACAGCACTGCAAGGCATGGTGTAGCAACTCCAGGACCAAAATGGTTGACCTTCATACCGTCTTAAGATGGTTCATGTAGGCCTAATAAATCCACTTGAGACTGGCATTACGTTCATAGGCTATAACCCCCCTCCCTAATAAACGTTTATAAATGATCCAATAATCGTTTAAAAACATCATAGCCTATTCATTTATACAATAATGTTTATTATAATGGATGACATAATTAAGGAATTAAACGTCTGATTTGACCTTTTATTAAAAAACAGCTTTTTCAATCACTGCACCCCCGCCCTCCAACTCCCACCGCATCCCTCGACGTTCATCCTCGCAATAAATACCATTCATTCTCACGTCTCTTGCACATGCCTCGCATAAAGAGTCCGTCCACCGTAACTACTGCCGAAATTCAGATTACTGTACAGATCAAACATAAGCAGAATAAAGTTTGTGTCAAATATCTATATGATATGCTTCCCGAAAGTTATTTTATATTTGCATGATAAAAAGAGGGATGTGCGTGTTAAGTCTGCAGAGCAGGTCCAGGTACATAATTAGCATAGTATTACTTTTCACAATATTAGCCTACATATCGAAATGCACATACTGTAATTATCCTACGTGTTTTTTTGAAAACAATATTGCATTGAAATAAGAGTTCCTTATTTCATGTTTACACAGAAATGTAGGCTACTCGGTACAATGCCAGCTATGCCCAAATCAATAGCCTTGAGACGATTTACCTCAGCAAAGTATGCAAATATTCCTAGCGTGCATCAATTGTGTTCAGGTAGAGACTACTAAAAAGCTGTTAATAACTCAACATTTTATTTTAAATCCGATTTTTTCAAATCCGATCTTGTCAGGTTTCTTAACTTGGCATGCCCCTCTCTCTCGCGCGCTGCTGGTCTCATATAGTGGTAGATGATAATAAACAGATGGAATTGATCTTAGCCTAGAAGACAGAGGAAGCGCTACATTTAGACAGACCTCCACATTCATCAGTTAATAAATGCACTGACTTTGCTTCTGCTTTCTATGATGCTCCAGATACAACAAATGTTCTTATTCCTTCAGCAGCAATTGGTTAATGACCATGAAGGCAGTTTGCTTAAAACCAGGGTGTTGTGCATTTAGTTTTGCCCATATCAATGCAATGGTTCTGCTTTATGATTTCATGCACACGCGCAAATACGCACTCATGTACACACGCGCATACACAGTAAGTATTCCCAAGCTACTTGCCTCTCCTCAACTTTTGCAGCACAGTTCTTCTTTACTGACAATACACTTTACATACAGTGTGCAAATCAGGGGACATTTCAGGATTCAGACCAAAGATAAGAAAAGTGTGTGCTTCTGCATGTATGTGTGTCTCTTTGTGCACAATGTGGAGAAGTGCAACTAATATCCGAGGTTACCCTCTTGTTGTTTAACCCATACGTTTTGTTCACTCTGCATTGTTATAGTCTTACAGAATCTCCCCAATCAACCCATCATTTAATGCCACATGTACCCCAAAGCTGTAAATTCATGCATTTCAGTATGTGGTTCTGGTTTGTCCGTGAACTCGATCACTTCCTTTATCATCATTCTGTGTTGATGTGCTGCTGATGGCAAAACCCCTCCATCATCTGTGCATCTAGGTCATTTGCTTTCTAAACAGTATGTACAGAAACAACTATAGAAACACAAACCTTCTAATGGTTTTTAACATGGAGGATAATCATCTTTGTGTATCATTTAAACACGTTTCAGTAGGTTCAGGTATGGAATGAACTTACTTTGCTTCTTGAAACTGGGGTAGAAATAGTGAGTCATAAACCCCTGTTTGATGACTATGACCTAACTTTTGGGCTGTTATATTATCATTACAAGGCTCCTCCTGCAGTACACTGAATCATTTGATGAATGATGCATCTAATTTAATATAGAAAAAAGTTGCATTTTAGGTCGTTTCTGTAAACGTAACTGTATTTGCTGCTCATGAATCATTCTGTATGTACGTTTGCATCTTATGATAAACAAAAGTATGTGGACAACTCTTCAAATGAATGGATACGGCTATTTCAGCCACACCATTGCTGACAGTGTATCAAATTGAGCACACAGCCATGCAATCTCCATAGACAAACGTTGGCAGTAGAATGGCCTGTACTGAAAAGCTCAGTGACATTCCAACAAGTACATTTGTCAAGTTTCTGCCCTGCTAGAGCTGCCCCGGCCAATTGTAAGTGCTCATATTGTGAAGTGGAAACATCTAGGGGCAACAAGGGAAGTGATAGAACACACAAGCTCACAGAATGGGGCCGCTGAGTGCTGAAGAGCGTAGCGCGAAAAAATGGTCTGTCCTCAGTTGCAACACTCACTTCCGAGTTCCAAACTTCCTCTGGAAGCTACGTCAGCACAAGAACTGTTCGCCGGAGCTTCATGAAAGTATTGTCCATGGCCGAGCAACCACACACAAGCCTAAGACTACCATACGCAATGCCAAGCTTTGGCTGGAGTGGTGTAAAGCGCAGTGGAAACTCGTTCTCTGGAGTAATGAATCACACTTCACCATCTAGTAGTTCGATGGACACCAAAAGAACACTACCTGCCCGAATGCATAGTGTCACTGTAAAGTTTGGTGGAGGATGAATAATGGTCTGGGCTGTTTTTCCTGGTTCGGGCTAGGCCCCTAAGATCCAGTGAAGGGAAATCTTAATGCTACAGCTTACAATAACATTCTAGACGATGCTGTGCTTCCAACTTTGTGGCAACAGTTTGGCGAAGACCCCTTCGTGTTTCAGCATGACAATACTCCTGTGCACAAAGTGAGGTCCATACAGAAATGTTTTTTAGAGATCGGTGTGGAAGAACTTAATAAAGGCTAGGGGGCACTATTTTCACGTCCGGATGAAAAGTATGCCCAAAGTAAACTACCTGCTACTCAAACACAGAAGCTAGGATCTGCATATAATTGGTAGATTTGGATAGAAACCACTGGGAAGTTTCTAAAACTGTTAGAATTATGTCTGTGAGTATAACAGAACTTATTTGGCAGGCAAAACCCCAAGGACAAACCATCCAGGAATTTTGTTTTTTGAGGTCACTCTCTTTTCAATGTATTTTCTATGGGGAACTAGATTTCTAAGGCACTTGCTTGCAGTTCCTATCGCTTCCACTAGATGTCAACAGTCTTTAGAAATTGGTTGAGGTTTTTCCTTTGAGTAATGAAGAAGTAGGGCAGTTCAGAACGAGGGTCGAGTGAAGTGTACTGTTGAGGTTGGGGTGCGCGACCTGAAAGCTCGCTCAACTTTGTTTTTATCTGCAATTGAACACAGTTTATTCCGTCTTAAATTTGATTAGATTATTTATGTAAAAAAAATACCTAAGGTTGTATTAGGAAAGTTGTTTGAAATGTTTGGATCAAGATTACAGGTAATTTATTAAATGTTTTATGGGGTGCTGTCCTCAGATAATAGCATGGTTTGCTTTCGCTGTAAAGCCTTTTTGAAATCTGACACTGTGGCTGGATTAACAACAAATTAATCTTTAATCCGATGTATAACACTTGTATGATTTATTAATTATTATTATGAGTATTTCTGTTTTTGAATTTGGCGCCTGCTATTTCACTGGGTGTTGTCAAATCAATCCCGTTAACGGGATTGGCGCGTGAAGGGATCACTAAGAAGTTAACTGGCCTGCACAGAGCCTTGACCTCAACCCCATTGAACACATATTTGGGATGAATTGGAACGCCGAGCTAGGCCTAATCGCCCAACATCAGTGCCCGACCTCACTAATGCTCTTGTTGCTGAATGGGATCAAGTCCCCGCAGTAATGTTCAAACATCTAGTGCAAAGCCTTCCCAGATGAGTGGAGACTGTTATAGCAGCAAAGGCGGGAACAACTCCATATTAATGGCCATGATGTGTACCAGAGATGCTCACATACAGCATATGTTAGCTCAACTACATAATGATACCGAAGTGCTTGTCATCATCTGAATGGTCTTGATTACTTCCCTTAATTGAACAGTACACTAGGATTCGACATGTGTTATCATGGCTTTGAAATGACTCACTCTTTTAAAAATATATATCATATTGAGATCTTCAGCATCAGTATTTATACACTGTTTAATCGCGGCAAAATCCCCTCAGCTGTTTCAGCTGCCCCTCACCCCCCACTCGCTTCTCACTCGCAGTGTTCTGTTCCGTCCTAGACTTTGGAATTTGCTGTTGCCATGGCAATGGAATAGAGCACGCTCTCTCGCTTCTTTCCTGTTCCCTCTTGCTTTATATATCCCTCTGTCTCTCTCTAGGTGAAATGTGGAAACGGATCAGATTCTTTCCTTTCGGGTTGGTCATGGCATAATGTTCAAACCCAGTTGTATTCATAATTCATCTTTTTGTAAGGTTAAGAAAGACCATTTTACTTGGCGTCCCTCTCACATCACATTCATTTATTAAAACCTTTCTTTTTTCTTCTTATTCTTCACCCCACAGGAGCAACGCTGAGACGCATGCCATGGCCACTTACTGAGAGGAGGGACGAAACCTCGAGTTGTGGATCCACGTTCACATAGAGACAGAGGTAAGTGAGAAGGGGAGGAACACGGGAGCAGAGAGAGAGAGAGAGAGAAAGAGAGAGAGAGAGAGAGGGGGAACGAGAAGAGAGGGAATAGAGAGAGGAAGAGCGCTCTATGGATGTGGCTTGGACAGAGGGGACTCTGAGTGCGCACTCTTCACTGACGAGGAACAGCAAGCTGCAGACATGGAGGCGAAAGGCAGAGGCATGCCCCAAGGTAACACACATTTCACTAGAAACACACTTCACCAAACGCGCATGCACTCGCACACACACTTAACGTTAACACTTAACCAAAGACAGCTTAACAGATGCCTGGATTCAAAAGGAAACAATATGATTTAATTATTCTGTAACTAGACGAGACAGTTATACTGAAGTTTTCGTTTTTTTCCCTTCTCAAAGGGCTTTTGTATTTAAACAATTACAAGTCATCAGATAGACAAAGAACTGACAATGCCTTTCTAATTGTCCCTCTGGGATTAATAAAGTCTTATTGAATTGAAATCGACACACCAGGTTTTGGACATCCAGGTCAATAACGGGTCAATTGTGGCATATCGGTTGTTTCCTTTGAAACACAGACACACCCACACCATTCAAGAGGATACTCTTGATTTGTAGCTTTTCAGGCATCTTTTCCATTTCACCAGCTCTTCTCTTGCTCAATCCCTCTCTCTCCTCCCCCTCTCCGGCCCAGTCATGGTGTGGTGGGAGAAGGGGATCCAGGTTGTCCTCACCACTTTGGGGGCGTTTGCAGCCTTTTCCCTGATGGCGGTGGCCATTGGGACGGACTACTGGCTGTACGCACGGGCCTTCATCTGCAACAGCACGGCCAACTCCTCCCAGGACGACCCCAACAACAAGGACAAGAAAGACCCTGGTGCCCTCACCCACTCTGGCCTCTGGAGGATCTGCTGTCTGGAGGGTAAGGGGAGGTCTAGATGTTTGTGGTGAGGGGGAGGGGTGATGGGGTAATCAGTGTATTTCCAGGCTTTTGGTGGGGTCAGATGAATGCCTCTGTGTGTGTGTGTGTGTGTGTGTGTGTGTGTGTGTGTGTGTGTGTGTGTGTGTGTGTGTGTGTGTGTGTGTGTGTGTGTGTGTGTGTGTGTGTGTGTGTGTGTGTGTGTGTGTGTGTGTGTGTGTGTGTGTGTGTGTGTGTGTGGGTGGATTACTGTGTTTGGCTCGCGCGTTTATGTGCACATACATGCATGTGCAGGTGTGTGTACAAGAGTGTGTGTGTTGTGCAGCTGATGAGCAGCTCAACCATGAAAGACTCGGTTCGACACAGTGCTGCCTGGAGTGCATTTAGAGGACATCCAGTGGGCAGTGGCAGACAGTCAGGAGAAAAAAGGCACATTTCAAGAGCTGCTTATCTAACATGATCTAACATTAGCATTTTTACCCTATTGTCATCTGCGAGAAACTAGTCTTGTCGAGAACCATGCGTGACAATGACTTGATTTTGCAGGTTTGGCTTCGTGAGACCAGCGAATGCTAGAGGCAACTGTGATCGACCAATTCGGTTCAGTCTTATGTAGCAAATTTGAAATTGTGTTTTTTAAATTTTATTTTTTACATTGGATACAGCTAGAGACTCAGAGCTAGAAAATGGTTTATCATACACTACAGTTGAGGAACAATGGGAATGTAATTCTGCTTTGAAAGTTGATAAACTTGTAACCTCACTTTTGAAAAAATGGCCTTTGAATGTTTTGGTGCACCTATTTAAGAGCTCTTTTTTGTTTACACCTATTCAGCATCGTTCACACCCTCTTAAGCTTTAGCCCCACCCGTCTCTTTAAGGGTTGATCCGAGCGTTCTGTCCAACAACAGCAGTCGGGCACCCAAGCTAACTGGCTAACGTTGGCTAGCTTGGTAGCTACTTCCAGACACAAATGAGAGAACAGCTCACTCTGACTATTTTACTCGCCCTAGCAGAGCTGGTTAGGCTGTTTTTATGTTATCCAGAGCCTTGGTAACTTAGACGAAAGTGCTCTGAAATTGGAGTAGATAGCCAGAGCGAATTTACCAGCTACGTATATCAACAGTTGTCGCAGTGACATCGTTAACATTCAATTGAAATGGTCATAAATCATAAATGTAACGTTAGCTAACTAGCTAATAGTACACTTTAACTTGAAATGAAAATGACTTTCTGACTAATTTCAAAACGTGTAATATCAGAAAATGTAGCTAGCTAGACTATCTTACCCATATACATGGATGGATGCTTCTCCCTCTCTGTCACGGATGCCACGGTTGCCCTTAGTTTGAAAATGTAATCCAGAGTGTTTTCTCCATTTCCTTAGCTACTGTATCATACTCTAATTCCACCATGCATTCCACTGATTTCAAAACTCGGTCCTCAAGAAAGTGGAGAGCAACACTTATGCAGTTCTATTACGCAATATATATATATATGTAAACTACATTAGACAGAATTACCTACACATACTTCTAGGGGTGGCAGGGTAGCCTAGTGGTTAGAGCGTTGGACTAGTAACCGAAAGGATGCAAGTTCAAGTCCCCGAGCTGACAAGGTACAAATCTGTCGATTTACCCCGGAACAGGCAGTTAACCCACTGTTCCTGGGCCGTCATTGAAAGTAAGAATTTGTTCTTAACTGACTTGCCTAGTAAAATGGAGGTAAAAAAAAAAATACTGACCAGCTTAAATAGATAAAAACCATGGCAGACCAATCCAGACTCATCTCTTGGCATGTCAAGCCAGTCATTATCTCAGCCAATCATAGCAAGCGGGAAGGTTGCTGTCTTTTTCTGTGGCTAAACCAACTAGACTCAAAATTTAACAATTTTATTTGTTTATACAGATGGCATGCTGTACATGCTGTACATGTTTGATATTAAGGCGCATTGGTTAAGGGCGCTGTACTGCAGCGCCAGCTGTGCCATCAGAGACCCTGGGTTCGCGCCCAGGCTCTGTCGTAACTGGCCACGACCAGGAGGTCCGTGGGGCGACGCACAATTGGCCTAGCGTTGTCCGGGTTAGGTAGGGCTTGGCCGGTAGGGATGTCCTTGTCTCATCGCACACCAGCGACTCCTGTGGTGAGCTGGGCGTAGTGCGCGTTAACCAAGGTTGCCAGGTGCACGGTGTTTCCTCCAACACCTGGCTTCCAGGTTGGATGGCACTGTTTTAAGAAGCAGTGCGGCTTGGTTGGGTTGTGTATCGGAGGACAGTATGTTTCAACCTTCGTCTCTCCCGAGCCTGTACAGGAGTTGTAGCGATGAGACAAGATAGTAGCTACTAAAAAAAACAATTAGATACCACGAAATTGGGGAGAAAAAGGGCTAAAATTAAAATAAATAAATAAAAGATGTTCCAGTAGAAATTTCTGCCCAAAAATGCGTTTAGATTATTTTTTAAATGTCTCTCCTGTGAAATAGTGATGCGGACATACGCCTAGTTTCCTGTAACGAGTCAGAAGTATGAGTGATGAGTCATTAGTTATAGTCTGATGGAGTGGGACTCCATTTGCTACCTACAGTAAGTGATAGACCGCAAAAGAGGACAACAACAGCCATTATATATAATATTTGTGGCAGATGCTCAACATACTGATTACAGCTTCTTAATTATTGATGAAGTCTGTTGTCCTCTTCAGAGTACAAAGGGTTGTTTGTGGTTCATTTGACTGTCACAACCGATTCAAATGAATACTTCATATGTCCATACACCAAGCCCCAGATATCTGTCCTGTCTTGTTTCTGTCTCCAATACTCTCTAATACCCATCTCTCTCCCATATTTCTGTATTTCTCTGTCCATCTGTTTTCTCTCTCTGTCCATCTCTGTTTTCTCTCTCTCTCTGCCTATCTCTCTCTCTCTGTCCATCCCTCTCTCTGTCCATCTCTCTCTCTTTCTCTGTCCATCCATCCATCCATCCATCCATCCATCCATCCATCCATCCATCCATCCATCCATCCATCCATCCATCCACTCTCTCTCTCTCTCTCTCTCTCTCTCTCTCTCTCTCTCTCTCTCTCTCTCTCTCTCTCTCTCGAATAAGGGTTTCAAATTTGGGAAAATGACACTCTCTAATTGTTTTATATTTTTGACAGGAAATGCAGCTCCGTCTCAGGTTCTGCTCTTGTGCAGTGGTTGCACAGCCTTTCCTCTACAGGGAGCCAGGTTTTCCTGTGTCTACCCTTCTCAATGGCAAGGCTGTGCTCACTGAGCCTGTACTTTGTCAATGTTTTTCTAAGGTTTTGATCAGTAACCATGGTAAAATATTTAGTCACGGTGTACTGTCGATTTAGGGACAGATAGCACTGCATTTTGCTTTGTGTTTGTGTTTCCCAATAAGCAATATAGTTGTGTTTTGACTGTGTTGTAATTTGGTTTATCCTGATTGATTGGATGATCTGGTCCTGAGGCTTCAGTGCATTAGTTGAACAGGTTTGTGCACTCAGCCCCAGGACCAGCTGGATGAGGGGACTCTTTTATTTGCTCAGCTCTTGGCATTGCAGGGCTTGGTAATGATATGAGAGGGGGTCACTGTATTTGAGATGTTTCCAAAACTTAATTGCTCTTTTTTTGAGTTGTTATTATTAGTGGATATTGGCCTAATTCTGCCCTGCATGCATTGTTTGTAGTTTTCCTCTGGACATGTAGGATCATCTTACAGAACTCTGCATCCAGGGTGTCAATGGGGTGTTTGTCCCATTTGTTGAAATCTTGTTTTGCAAGTGGACCCCACACTTCGCTGCCATAAAGTGCAATTGGTTCAATGACAGATTGAATTAGTTTTAGCAAAATTGTAATAAGTATTTCAATTTGAATGAGCTTTTTAATGGCGTAGAATGCCCTGCGTGCTTTCTCTCTCTCAGCTCATTCACTGCCTCATTAAGGTGTCCAGTTGAGCTTATTTTTAAACCTAAGTCATTGTAGTGTGTACAGTACTCTATATATTTTGTACCAATTGAGAACTTTGGTTTAATTCCCTGAGATCTGGATCTTCTCTGGAAAATCATTATTTTAGTATTTTTGGGGTTTACTGCCAGGGCCCAGGTCTGGCAGTACTGCTCTAGCAGGTCCAGGCTCTGCTGTAGGCCATGTGCTGTGGGTGACAGCAGGCATCATCTGCGAAGAGTAGGCATTTAACTTCTGAATTGTGGAGATTAACACCAGGGGCTGAGGATTTTTCTAGAATAGTGGCCAATTCGTTAATGTAAATATTGAAGATTGCAGGGCTCAGATTGCAACCCTGGCGAAGGCCCCGCCCCCAGTTAAAGAATTCTGTTATTTTCTTACCAATTTTAATGCTGCACGTATTGCCAGTATACATTGATTTAATTATATCATATGTTTTACCCCCTACACCACTTTCAATAACTTTTGTAGAACAGTCCTGCGTGCCAAATAGAATCAAATGCTTTTTGGAAGTTGATAAAGCAAGCATATATTTTGGTATTATTTTGGTGGACATGTTTATCTATCAGGGTGTGTAGGGTGTAAATATGATCAGTTGTGCGACGTTTTGGTATAAATCCAATTGGGCTTTTACTCAAGACATTGTGCTTATCAAGGAAGTTTATAATACTACAGAAAACCTTCCCCTGGTTACTGTTCACACAAATGCCTCTGTAATTGTTAGGGTCAAATTTGTCTCCATTCTTAAAGATTGGGGTTATAAGTCCTTGATTCCAGATGTCAGGGAAATAACCTACATTCAGGATCAAATTAAACAGTTTTAATATAGCCAATTGAAATGTTGCACTAGTGAGTTTGAGCATCTCATTTAGGATGCCATCAGGTCCGTATGCCTCTTTAAATTTGAGACCCTGAAGTTTCTTATAGAGCTCCTGGTCAGTAATTGGGGAGTCCAGTGGATTTTGATTGTCCTTTATAGCTTCTTCTAATCCATTCAACTTCTCATGAATTGGGCGTTGTTCTGCGTTTGTGTCAATTTGAACGGTCTGGTTGTCACGTTCTGACCTTAGTTCTTTTATTATGTCTTTGTTTTAGTATGGTCAGGGCGTGAGTTGGGTGGGTTGTCTATGTTTGTTTTTCTATGATTTGCTATTTCTGTGTTTGGCCTGGCCTGGTTCCCAATCAGAGGCAGCTGTCAATCGTTGTCCCTGTTTGGGAATCATACTTAGGTAGCCTGGGTTCACTTTTGAGTTGTGGGAATGTCAGTGTTTGGTCCACACGGTACTGTTTCGGTTGAGTTATTGCACGTTGTCGTTTATTGTTTTTGTTTCAGTGTTCACGTTTCTTATTAAAAATCAAGATGAACACTTACCATGCTGCGCTTTGGCCCTCTCCTTCATACGACGACCGTTACATTTGTAGAGTGTTTTAAAGTGGGTCGTCCATATGTCACCATTTTGTATCGCTAATTCCTCTTGTTTAGATTTTTTTTTCCAATTTTGCCAGAAGTTGTGTGTGTTTATGGATTCCTCAATTAGTGTCAGCTGCTTGCTGTTGTACTGTGTTTTTTTGGTTCTGAGTGCACGTTTATAGAGTTTTAAAGTCTCACAGTAATGAAGGCGTAATTCACCATTATTTGGGTTTTTGTGCTTTTGGTTGGATAGTGATTTTTCCTTATATAATTTTACAATCTGCATCAAACCAGTTGTTATCTGTGGTTTTGTTTTTTATCTATTTCAATTTCAATTGTGCTTCTTTTGCCGTTTGCCTGAATATATAGTTGATGTTTTCTACTGCCAGATTGATGCCTTCTTTATTGTGAGTGAATGTGGTATTCAGAAAGTTTATCTAAGAGTGTTTGGATATTTTGGTTCCAGGTTGCTTTGTGGTATTCTTCTGTGTTGTTTTGGGCCCATCCGTATGAATTGCTGATGTTGTATAGCTTACTGGGCTGTGAATGTGTGGTTGTTTCCATGTCTGTTCTTTTGAGGAACAATGTAATTTGGCTGTGATCAGACAGAGGTGTTAGTAGCTTGACAGTGAATGAGCTGAGAGAGAAAGGGTCAATGTCTGTAATCATATAGTCTACTGTACTGTGGCCGAGGTGATTAGTAGGTGAATCTTCCCAAAGAGTCCCCCCGTAACCTACCATTGACAAAGTATAGTGTGCTCGTTAGATCAGGTAGTGTTCCTGTACGCACATTTGTGTCCCCACAGATGAGCACATTTCCCTGGGCCTGGAAATGGCACGTCTCTTTCTCAAGGGTCTCTCTCTCTCTCTCTCTCTCTCTCTCTCTCTCTCTCTCTCTCTCTCTCTCTCTCTCTCTCTCCTTCTCAGGGCTGAAGAGAGGAGTGTGTTCTCAGATCAATCATTTCCCGGACGATGCAGACTATGATCAGGATGCAGCAGAGTATCTCTTGCGTGAGTAAGGGGACGTGGGATGCAGCATAGTATCTCCTGCGTGAGTAAGGGGACGTGGGATGCAGCAGAGTATCTACTGCATGAGTAAGGGGATGTGGGATGCAGCAGAGTATCTCCTGCGGGAGTAAGGGGACGTGGGATGCAGCAGAGTATCTCCTGCATGAGTAAGGGGACGTGGGATGCAGCAGAGTATCTACTGCATGAGTAAGGGGATGTGGGATGCAGCAGAGTATCTCCTGCGTGAGTAAGGGGATGTGGGATCCAGCAGAGTATCTCCGGCGTGAGTAAGGGGACGTGGGATCTAGCAGAGTATCTCCTGCGTGAGTAAGGGGACGTGGGATCTAGCAGAGTATCTCCTGCTTGAGTAAGGGGACGTGGGAGGCAGCAGAGTATCTCCTGCGTGAGTAAGGAGACGTGGGATCCAGCAGAGTATCTCCTGCGTGAGTAAGGGGACGTGGGATGCAGCAGAGTATCTCCTGCGTGGGTAAGGAGACGTGGGATCCAGCAGAGTATCTCCTGCGTGAGTAAGGAGACGTGGGATCCAGCAGAGTATCTCCTGCGTGAGTAAGGGGACGTGGGATGCAGCAGAGTATCTCCTGCGTGAGTAAGGGGATGTGGGATCCAGCAGAGTATCTCCTGCATGAGTAAGGGGACGTGGGATGCAGCAGAGTATCTACTGCATGAGTAGGGGGATGTGGGATGCAGCAGAGTATCTCCTGCGTGAGTAAGGGGACGTGGGATGCAGCATAGTATCTCCTGCGTGAGTAAGGGGACGTGGGATGCAGCAGAGTATCTACTGCATGAGTAAGGGGATGTGGGATGCAGCAGAGTATCTCCTGCGGGAGTAAGGGGACGTGGGATGCAGCAGAGTATCTCCTGCATGAGTAAGGGGACGTGGGATGCAGCAGAGTATCTACTGCATGAGTAAGGGGATGTGGGATGCAGCAGAGTATCTCCTGCGTGAGTAAGGGGATGTGGGATCCAGCAGAGTATCTCCGGCGTGAGTAAGGGGACGTGGGATCTAGCAGAGTATCTCCTGCGTGAGTAAGGGGACGTGGGATCTAGCAGAGTATCTCCTGCTTGAGTAAGGGGACGTGGGAGGCAGCAGAGTATCTCCTGCGTGAGTAAGGAGACGTGGAAGGAGCGGACCTTGGACAATCACTGGATCCAGCAGAGTATCTCCTGCGTGGGTAAGGAGACGTGGGATCCAGCAGAGTATCTCCTGCGTGAGTAAGGAGACGTGGGATCCAGCAGAGTATCTCCTGCGTGAGTAAGGGGACGTGGGATGCAGCAGAGTATCTCCTGCGTGAGTAAGGGGATGTGGGATCCAGCAGAGTATCTCCTGCATGAGTAAGGGGACGTGGGATGCAGCAGAGTATCTACTGCGTGAGTAAGGGGACGTGGGATGCAGCAGAGTATCTCCTGCATGAGTAAGGGGACGTGGGATGCAGCAGAGTATCTACTGCATGAGTAAGGGGATGTGGGATGCAGCAGAGTATCTCCTGCGTGAGTAAGGGGATGTGGGATCCAGCAGAGTATCTCCGGCGTGAGTAAGGGGACGTGGGATCTAGCAGAGTATCTCCTGCGTGAGTAAGGGGACGTGGGATCTAGCAGAGTATCTCCTGCTTGAGTAAGGGGACGTGGGAGGCAGCAGAGTATCTCCTGCGTGAGTAAGGAGACGTGGGATCCAGCAGAGTATCTCCTGCGTGGGTAAGGAGACGTGGGATCCAGCAGAGTATCTCCTGCGTGAGTAAGGAGACGTGGGATCCAGCAGAGTATCTCCTGCGTGAGTAAGGGGACGTGGGATGCAGCAGAGTATCTCCTGCGTGAGTAAGGGGATGTGGGATCCAGCAGAGTATCTCCTGCATGAGTAAGGGGACGTGGGATGCAGCAGAGTATCTACTGCATGAGTAAGGGGATGTGGGATCCAGCAGAGTATCTCCTGCGTGAGTAAGGGGACGTGGGAGGCAGCAGAGTATCTCCTGCGTGAGTAAGGAGACGTGGGATCCAGCAGAGTATCTCCTGCGTGAGTAAGGAGACGTGGGATCCAGCAGAGTATCTCCTGCGTGAGTAAGGAGACGTGGGATCCAGCAGAGTATCTCCTGCGTGAGTAAGGGGACGTGGGATCCAGCAGAGTATCTCCTGCGTGAGTAAGGAGACGACGTAACAGAGCATCTACTGCAAAACAGAGTATCTCCTGCGTGAGTAAGGAGACGTGGGATCCAGCAGAGTATCGCCTGCGTGAGTAAGGAGACGTGGGCAGTGGGAGGATGTCACTAGAAAGATGTGATGTCGAATTGAAAAGAAATGCTGGGAAACAGCATTAGTGAAGGCCGAGGTACAAGGTTAAGAGTTAGCTAACTCAATCAGTATCTCTCATTTGCCGGAGGGAATTATAACAAAGGAATAGGATATTCCAATCCAACCAGAACATCGGTTGGAATAAGAATGTAGGATACATTTAGTCATTTATGAAAGGTGTTACAAAATAAATGCTTAGTGTGGTATATTACTCTACCCCAGATGGTGACAATGTCACATACGCAGCCGGAAAAGCAAAGGTTGGAACCAGTTCAGGGAACAGAATCAAAAACTGGAAAATAACACAATTATCTGAGTAACGGAGCCCGTGATCTATACTGTTCCAGAACGGAACCATTATGTTTAAAAGCATGGGAACCGGTTAATAACATTCTTTTACATTCCGGACATTGTTTTTCTTCCAGTCCACAACAAAGCCCCTGTGTCACTCAGAAACATATTCCAGCGTCTGCCTGGCAGCTGGACATCTTTACCAGAGGGTGTACGTGTGTGTGTAGGCTACCTGCATAGGTTACTGTAGCCACCTGATGACGTTACAAGCGTGGTTTCAGAAATTGGGGAGATATACTATAGTTACCACATTGGCTTTATTAAGTACAGAAAGGTAAGATGTGTTTTTAATTCTAGTGCTGCTCTGCACACACAAGCTTGTTAGCTAGGTACGTTTGCTCTGGTCCAACATTAAACCAACTCAGAAGTTCAAAGACATTCAAGTTCCTCCATAGAGCTGATCCTCCGTAGGTATAATTCTGTGGGCGTAATTCAGATGCATCATAACAAGATTCCCAGCGCTTCAAGGCAAGCTTCCTCCCCTCCTCTCTTGCTTTGTCCTCCCCTGCAACATTTCAGTTGCATCTGGCGCCTTACATTGTGACTGGCAGCACAGTGTGTCTGTGTTTGTCTTTCATTATGATTAAAACCATGCTGTTACGGCAAAATATAATTAGCTCTTTGTGACTTCCCTATACAGATTAAATCGCTTACCTGCTCGTTTAGCTGCACTGATTGGTGAAGTAATTTCACCTACAGCTAAATGTAATTTTCCCCCAACTATTTTAGAGGTTTAAAATGGAACAGAAAATAATAATATAAGCCGGTACTTTTTGGGGAGTTCAAACCGCTTCAAACCGCTTCAAACCAGTTGAGAACTTTATTTTGCTGGTCGGAACAGCGGAACGTAACTTAACAAATACTGGTTCTGTTCGGAACGAAACGAGTGGGAAATAATTTGGGTTTCTACCCCTTACAAGTCACCTTCACAACTTTATCTTTAATCATTCATCTTTAATACACGTATTTGCGAAGCTCAGCAGGTTACGACACAATAAGTTTAAAGTCGCTTCCAGTATTATCAGAGGACAGGATCTCCTATCTAAGCAAAGGTCCAGGTAGAAGATACCCATAGGCATAGATCCAGGCTCAAATTACCCTTCCCAAATCACAACTATAACCATTCACCACTGTCAACAAGAAACTGACCTTAGATCAGCAACTAAGGAACATTTCACCACCTTCCGTCTGCAGGTGTTGTCCGAGCCTCCAGTATCTTCCCCATCCTGAGTGCTATACTCCTCCTGGTGGGAGCGATATGTGTTGCATCCAGCAGCTTCTACAAGAGCAAGAGGAACATCATCCTAGGAGGAGGCATCTTGTTTGTGGCTGCTGGTAAGGCGCCGGCTTCTTGTTCTTGACAGTTTCTCTATTACTCAGTACACATGGGGCTGGTTTCCTGGACACAGATGAAGCCTAGTTCTGGAGTTCAAATCATGCTCGATGGTGACTCATACTCCTTTTCCTCTTGTTATGATGGAATGCCCTACTCTGCCTAAAATGTTCTCAATGGTCTCTGAACTCGGAAACGAGTGTTGTTGTTTCTAATAGGCTAATATAATTATCCCCATCATTTCATCATCATTTTGTGTTGTTTTTCCCTCCCCATTACTCGTTTCATGTTAAGGATGTTGGTTGCGGCTTAGATTTCCCACATGTCAATGAGATTTTTTTTACATTTCATTTGGCAAGTCAGTTAAGAACAAATTCTTATTTACAATGACGGCTTACCGGGGAACAGTGGGTTAACTGTCTTGTTTAGGGGCAGAACGACAGATGTTTACCTTGTCAGCTCGAGGATTTGATCCAGCCACCTTTCGGTTATGCCCAACGCTCTAACCACTCGGCTACCTGCCACCACATACAGCATATCATCCCTTGAGTGGAGACTCAGGTGAATGAGGCACAACACAAAAGAAGTAATAAATATGGTTTATTTAGTAATATGCCATATATTACCTCCTAAGTGGAGATATGGGTCAATGAGACATAACACAAGAGAAGTAATCAAGTTGAGACGGTTCGTTTAGAGCCATTCCCCCACCCCCCTATGGAAAAGCTCAGAGAAAATCAATGACATATTATACTGAACAAAAATGTAAAAAGAACGCAGCAGGCAACAATTAAAAATATTTTACTGAGGTTCCAGTTCATATAAGGAAATCAGTCATTTGAACTACATTTATTAGGTCCTAATCTATGGATTTCACATGACTGGGCAGGCGCACAGATTTGGGTAGGCCTAGGAGGACATAGGCCCACCCACTTGGGAGTCAAGCCCACCCACTGGGGAGCCAAGCCCAGCCAATCAGAATGAGAGACAGAAATACTCTCAGACGATCCCACAGGTGAAGAAGTCAGATGTGGTGGTCCTTTGCTGGGCTGGTATGGTTGCATGTGGTCTGTGGTTGTGAGGCCGGTTGGACGTACTGACAGATTCTCTAAAACGACGTTGGAGGCGGCTTATGGTAGAGAAATTAACATTCAATTCTCTGGAAACAGCTCTGGTGGACATTTCTGCAGTCAGCATGCCAATTGCACACTCCCTCAAAACTCTGTGGCATTATGTTGTCTGGCAAAACTGCACATTTTAGAGTGGTGCACCTGTGCAATCATCATTCTGTTTAATCAGCTTCTTGATATGCCACACCGATCAGGTGGATGGATTATCTTGGCAAAGAAGAAATGCTCACTAAAAAAGCATGCAAACACATTTGTGGTCAAAATTTGAGAGAAATAAGCTTTTTGTACGTTTGAAACATTTCTGGGATCTTTTATTTCATCTCATGAAACATGGGACCAAGACTTTACATGTTGTGTGTGTATTTTGTTCAGGTGTATATTCGAGTCTATATCTCACTTTTTTTTACACATCTCACCTCTGTCTGTCCCCCAGGCCTGAGCAACATCATCGGCGTGATAGTGTACATCTCTGCGGCGCTAAGTGACATCTCGCCCAAGAAGGACGAGGACAAGAAGTGGCATTACTCGTACGGCTGGTCCTTTTACTTCGGAGGCCTCTCATTCATCCTGGCTGAGATGGTGGGCGTCCTGGCCGTCAACATCTACATCGAGAAGAACAAGGAGCTGCGCTGCCGCTCACGCACCGAACTCTTCAAGAGCACCACGCACGCCATGCTCCGCCTGCCCAGCTACCGCTTCCGCCGGCGCTCCCGCTCCAGCTCGCACTCTACCGACCCGCCACGCTCCCCTTGTGACACCTCACCCACAGACGCCAAGAGTTTTGCATTACCGCCGTCTGCCCCGCCTTTCTCTGTGGCCACCCTGCCCAACCCGCACCATGCTGGTGGAGGAGTAGGGGGCGATATCTCCATGTATACCCTGACTCGGGACTCCAAGATGGGAAGTCTTGGTGGCGGCGGGCCCCCCCTCTACGGCACGGTCGACCGGGCCTCCCTCTACCAGCTGCACAGCTACTTCCCCAATGAGGAAGTGGGGGTGATGATGAGCGGTACACTGCCTTCTCTCTCCAAGTCCAACCTCTCTGCGGCGGGCCAGAATGCCGCGGTTGGCGGCACTGCCATTGCGCCCCTGAATACCTTGTCATCCTCCGGTCTTACCCCCCAGCAGCCACCTCTGTCCACTGGCACCATGGAGAGAGAGAGGGGCATGGGCACCCTGGACCGCCTCGGGGGCAAACGGAACAGGGACACTGACTCGGACACGCTGAACAGGAGAACCACGCCAGTGTGAGCCTTGGAGATAGGAGCAAGAGCCATGGAGGTGCAGGGCCATCTCAGTCTGTTTTTGACTACTATGAATATATCTATTCCACTGACGAGAATATCAAATGTATTATTAACAACAGTATTGAGTATATATTCATTTTGAAATGCACAATATGTCTATAGTTGTAAACTTTGGTTTGTCTTATCATTCCGAGTGCTTGATTATCATAGCCAGGTTACAAGACTGTAAAGATGGTAACTTCTTGAATATTATCACATTGCTGTTGTTTCTCGTAATCGTAAATGAAGGGTAAATTTGTACATTTTGAACTATGATTTTTGTATTTTAAAGTTTTCATTGATTTCTAGCTCCATCACAATTAAATCTGATGACGTCATGCAGGAAGCATGTGCGCAAATGATGAGTCTAATATTGTATTTGTATTTTATTTTAAATATATTTAATTTTATTATTATTAATAATAATAATATTGTTACTGTTATTGTTATTATTGTTATAATTATTGTTATCATCACATTTTTAAGGCTATTGTTTTTGTTTGTTATTACAGGTATAACCAACATAGCCTAATCTGTGTTTTTTATTCTTCATGACAAGTGTATTAGATTATAGGCTTTATTTTAGTGATGGTATGTACTGTATTCTTATTGTTCTTCTTTAAAGCAGTGATTCTCAACTCGTGGGTCGGGGACCCAAATTTGGGTCACGGGAGGTTTTGAATGGGTATACCCATTGTAACTTCTTGAATATGATCACATTACTGTTGTTTTTATTCTCGTGTCTGAGTATAAAATAAAATAATGAAAACATTTACTCAAACTAAAAACCAGGTAGAAAGTGATGAAATCGTTTAATCTCGGAACTATTTTTAGCGAATTTGGTTGATTTTGTGGAGTCAAACAATCAAGTTTATTAACATTCTTCATCAAGAATATGTGTAAATTTGACACATTTTCTTTGACGTATAATTGCTACAATTACAATCAATATGGAATTCAAAATAGTTTTCCAGATTTTTTTTTCTTTTGAAATGCAAATACTAGGTCACTACTGAGACAACCTGGTTTAATTTGGGTTCTGAGGAAAAAAACAGTTGAGAACCACTGCTTTAAAGATCCTACCTTGGGGTTAGGGGGCTGAGAGCCTGTAATCCTGTGATCATAATCAATTATATTTCTACTCTAATACACATTCATCAAACTAAGGACATTTGTGATGGGTAAGCAATACAACATTTCTGAGCCTCAAAAATAAATACAAAATAAAACAAATATATTCAATAAAGTTATATATGAAAATGTATTGTGTGGAGTGTGTTATTTGACATCTAAACAAGATGGTAATAGTACAAAATGAATGTAAAAATGTTTGGAAATTAAATGGTGCAAATTTTTGTTCCGTTCATATAGCTGGATCTACTATAACGACACAGGGAGAGACCCAGATGCAGACCCAGGAGGCAGATGGTGCGAGTCTCTGACATTTATTAAAATACAAAAGGGCAGGCAATAGGCAGGTCGAGGACAGGCATAAGTTCATTAACCAGGTCAGAGTCTGAAACGTACAGGGCGGCAGGCAGGCTCGAGGTCAGGGCAGGCAGAAAATGTTTGGAACCGGGAGGGCTAGAAAACAGAAACTAGGAAAAACAGGAACGCGGAGCAAACACGCTGGTAGGCTTGACCAGACGAACTGGCAACAGACAAACAGAGAACAGGTATAAATGCACTGGGGGTAATGGGGAAGATGGGTGACACCTGGAGGGGGGTGGAGAAAAGCACGAAGACAGGTGAAACAGATCAGCGTGTGACATCTACAAAACAGACTGGGACATTGGCTCGTCTCAACAAATGAACCCCTTTGAGGTGACAAAAAACATGTGTAATGGTTGTTCTATACCTTAACAGGTGACCTTGATTGCCCAGTTGATATTGGGGTCAAAGGTCACAGAAATGAATGCTGAGGCTTAGAAAGACACAGGCCCAGAAAAGCAGCAGAATTCCTTAACACATGACTACATGTACAGTTGATTAATTGAATAATAATTGAATAACACTGAATCTCTTCACTCTTGGGATGGAAATGAAAGTGACTGTTTTAATCTCATTAAAGCAATGACTGTAGAGGATGAAGGGAGCTAGGGAGGGAGAGGGATGCACTATTTGTTCAACAGCATGGGGTGCACAGTTCATGTGTGATTTAGTTGGGGAGTTTAATTAGTCCTTTCTCTCTGGAGAGCCCTGGGTTGTGTTCAGTAGGGTACACTGTAGAAAAACATTTGAAAACATTTGAGTGTTTCTTATTGGAAAAAGTCAGGTAATGTCTCCCTGTTTCAAAACTTTTTCCCGTACTGAACCATAATTCCTGGAACAGTGCTATAAATGTAAATGTGAAGAGAAAACACCTCAGGGTAACCTGGGTCAGGTTGGCACGATAGTGTGAACATTTGTAATGTGCCCCTGGTCCCTAGAAATCACCCCGACAGGAATAGGGACCAGTGACATGGACAGGAGACCTGTGATCCCTGCTGGCTCAGTGCGACATTCATAACAAGTTAAGTTAAGAAGTGGTGGGGCTTCCTTTATTTTGGTAATGTCAAGAGAGGCCAGTTCTTCTTAATACATCTTGATTCTTGCTGACACACACACACAAAAGGTCATAACACCCATGATCACACACACACACACACACACACACACACACACACACACACACACACACACACACACACACACACACACACACACACACACACACACACACACACACACACACACACACACACACACACACACACACACACACACACACACACAGGCATTGTAAACTATTAGACACATTCACGTCACTTACCCACACTAAAAATGATTAACGTGTTATATATACAGCTTTGGCCAAGAGTCAGGTGTCTAGAGACGGTTGGTTCGTGTTTCAGGTTTACATGCCAGGTCAGGAGGGTGGAGAACGGGGGTGGAGGTTAACACAGCGTAGACCCCACCACTAATCGTCTGGACCCCGTCCCACAGGAGCAGCCACTAGAGGCAGGGTGAGACATGAGTAACAGTGTGTGTGGCATTTATAGAGACACATGATAGGCCTACACGAGGACCAGCCCGGAATTACTTTTTTTTAAAACTTGTGGGAAGGGCGGGCTGAGTTGGTGGTGGGAAGATTTGGGGGTTTTGTGTTTCTTATCCACTTCAGCAGTAGTCGCCAAGCTCTACATTTTGTGGCGGAAGGTGATAACATGTGGCAGACAGTGGAGACAGAGCTGGAAAGAGGTCAAGATGGTGACTGAGATGTGTGTTTAAGATGACAGAGAGCTGAACGATGGGGACAGAAAAAGGGCACAAGAGAGGGATATGTCTCATCTTCACATTTAATAGTTACATCCAGTCTTACATGCGCAATTGTTTCTCATTAAAAACCACAGAAACAATTCGCCTTCCAATACCCGTTGAACTCTCACTACAAAATTATCAAATAGATAAAACGTCTTACGGTATTTATGAACGGTTACACAGAACACATGAAATGTCCTTGGGTTAATGATTTATAACACTGAAGGCTCGTATGATTCTGAATAGTTATTTTTTCCTCACAATGCAACCTTACACATGTTGACCTCAGAACGTTTTCATATCTCTTGACATAATTCACATCTAGTTGTGTTACAGCCTGAATTCAAAATAGTTTAAATCAATTTTTTTCTCTCTCACCCATCGACACATAATAAGAGATGACAAATGACAAAATGAAAACATGTCTTTAGAAACGTTTTTTCAAATGTATTGAAAATGAAAAACAGAAATATCTCATTTACATAAGTATTCACACCCCCGAGTCAGTACTTTGAAAGGTGTATTCATATCCCAGTGTCTGGTGGAAAGCAGACTGAACCAGGCTTTCCTCTTGGATTTTGCCTGTGCTTAGCTCCATTCAGGTTTGCTTTATCCTGAAAAATGACTCAGCCCTTAACGATGACAAGCATACCCATAAGATGTTGCAGCCACCACTAGGCTTGAAAACATGGAGAGTGGTACTCAATAACAGGTTGTATTTGATTTGCCCCAAACATGATAGTTTGTATTCAGGACAAAAATAAAAAAATGTTGCCACATTTCTTGAAGTTTTACTTTAGTGTTTGTTGCAAACAGGATGCATGTTTCGGGAATGGTTTTTTTTCTGTATAGGCTTCCTTCTTTTCACTCCGATAATTTGGTTCGTATTGTGGATTAACTGCAATGTTGTTGATCCATCCTCAGTTTTCTTCTATCACAGACATTACACTCCGTAACTGTTTTTAAGTCACCATTGGCCTCATGGTGAAATCCCTGAATCTCCTTTCTCTCCGGCAACTGAGTAGGGAAGGACGCCTGTGTCTTTATGGTGCCTGGGTGTATTGATACGCCATCCAAAATGTAATTAATAACGTCACGATTCAATGTCTGCTTTTCTATAACATTTTTTTATTCATCTCCCAATAGGTGGCCTACTTTGCGAGACATCGCTGGTCTTTGTGATTGAATCTGCGTTTGATATTCACTGCTTAACTGAGGGACCATACATATAACTGTATGTGTGGGGTGCAGATATGAGGCAGTCATTCCAAAATCATGTTCAAAACTATTATTGCAAACAGAGTGAATCCATGCAACTTATTATGTGACTTGTTAAGGCCATGTTTACCCCTGAACTCATTTAGGCTTGCCATAACAAAGAGTTCATTGACTGAAGACATTTCAGCTTTTCGTTTTTTTAAATTCATCTGTAAACATTTCGAAAAACATAATTCCACTTTGACATTATGGGGTGTTCTGCTTAGGCCAGTGACAAACATTTTTTTGCAATCTAATTCATTGTAAACTCAGACTGTAACACAACAAGACAAGGCACTGTACCTGGTTAGTAGCCTAAATGCTGCAGTAAATTGTGCCACTTTACCTCTTCAATATGGTTGACGATGAAATTGCCTGTTCTTTCAGCCAGAGATGTTTTAAGACAGTGCTGCTTTAGTAATTTATGGCCATTCCTATAATATGGTCACCCACGTACCTGGAGCAGATGGCGCGTCTAACATTTAAAGGGACATTGGACTCCAAAATCCACATTTGTCAGAGGTTTTTAAGACCTCAAAAGTAGTCTAATGTCAGTGTGAGTCGACACATCCCACGCCATTGGTTATGTAGATCAAGCTACACAAATGAATGAAAAAGATAAGCACCGCAGCTCTGGAATTTACATGGTCTTTTACATTACTTTTAAATTGCGGATTATAACTGAATCTACAAGACATGATGGCCTGGGACGTAGACTAATCGTGACATTACCTTTGAGGTCTGAAAATGTTTCGATTTTAGAGGGTAATGTCTCTTTGATATATTTATATATACGGTGCATTCGGAAAGTATTCAGACCCCTTGTCTTTTTCCACATTTTGTTACGTTACATCCTTATTCTAAAATGTATTAAATAAAAAAATGTACTCATCAATCTACACACAATACCTCATAACGACAAGGCGGAAACAGGTTTTTATACATTTTAGGAAATGTATTAAAGTAAAAAATATCTTATTTACATAAGTATTCAGACCCTTTACTATGATACACGAAATTGAACTAAGGAGCATCTTGTTTCCATTGATCATCCTTGAGATGTCTCTACAACTTGATTGGAGTACACCTGTCTTAAATTAATTTGATTAGACATGATTTGGAAAGGCAGAGACCTGTCTATATAAGGTCCCAGAGTTGACAGTGCATGTCAGAGCAAAAACCAAGCCATGAGGTCAAAGGAATTGTCCGTAGAGCTCCGAGACAGCATTGTGTTGAGGCACAGATCTGGGGAAGGGTACCAAAAAATGTCTGCATCATTGAAGGTCTCCAAAAACACAGTGGCCTCCATCATTCTTAAATGGAAGAAGCTTGGAACCACCAAGACTCGTCCTAGAGCACACCGCCCGGGCCAAAATGAGCAATCGGAGGAGAAGGGCCTTGGTCAGGGAGGTGTCCAAGAACCCAATGGTCACTCTGACAGAGCTCCAGAGTTCATCTGTGGAGATGAGAGAACCTTCCAGAAGGACAACCATCTCTGCAGCACTCCACCAATCAGGCCATTATGGTAGAGTGGCCAGACGGAAGTCACTCCTCAATAAAAGGCACATGACAGCCTGCTTGGAGTTTGCCAAAAGGTACCTAAAGGACTCTCACACCATGAGCAACAAGATTCTCTGGTATGATGAAACCAGGTTTGAACTCTTTGGCTTCAATGCCAAGCTTCACGTCTGGAGGAAACCTGGCGCCATCCCTACGGTGAAGCATGGTGGTGGCAGCATCATGCTGTGGGAATTTTTTTCAGTTGCAGGGACTGGGAGACTAGTCAGGATCAAGGGAAAGACGAACGGAGCAAAGTACAGAGAGATCCTTGATGAAAACCTGCTCCAGTGCGCCCCGAATCTCTGACTGGGGCGAAGGTTCACCTTCCAACAGGACAATGACCCTAAGCACACAGGCAAGACAACGCAGGCGTGGCTTCGGGACAAGTCTCTGAATGTCCTTGAGTGGCCCAGCCAGAGCCCAGACTTGAACCTGATCGAACATCTCTTGAGAAAATAGCTGTGCAGTGACGCTCCCCATCCTACTTGACAGATCTTGAGAGGATCTGCAGAGAAGAATGGGAGAAACACCCTAAATACAGGTGTGCCAAGCTTGTAGCGTCATACCCAAAAAGACTCAAGGCTGTAATCGCTGCAAAGGTGCTTCAACAAAATACTGAATAAAGAGTCTGAATACTTAGTAAATGTGATATTTCAGTTTTTTGTTTGTTTTAATAAATGTAGAAAAAAAACTAAAAAACTGTTGTTGCTTTGTCATTGTGGGGTATTGTTTATAGATTGATGAGGGGGAAAAAACAATGTGATACATTTTAGAATAAGGCTTTAACGTAACAAAATGTGTAAAAAGTCATGGGGTCTGAATACTTCCCGAATGCACTGTATCTGTATATTAAAGGCAGTTGTAAAAACGTTACAATATCATGGATTGTGTATGTATTTACTGAATAGAAACTCTATACTTTTTGTACTGTACTTTCTGTGTATACATCTGAATTCCAATTACTATCTTTAAAAGTATACTCTCTGATAAGACTGTCGATCACAATATCATCAAAGTTTTGTCAAAAATACTTAGAAGTAATGTTTACACATTTAAAAAAAAACTGTAAACAGGTGTTCTTGTTACATTAATTTAATATTATTTTGAATAACTTGAATTTCACACTTGGGGAGATGTTTGAACATACCAGCACATTACATTTTTGCAGACGCAATGTGATATTTTTGCTGTCAACTAACACCTTCGATTCTCCCAAGATATGTGTCAGTAGCTCGGCTTCCTTCCAATTGGTGACAGATGTTCAGGTGAGTATTCTAAAATATTCATAAAAACAAATATGTGCATTTTCCCACCAGATCACATGTACTTATTGAAGATAAAAGGCTGTGCGTGATAAAGTAGTGCACATAAAATACATTTTGCTGTTACATTCCCTTGTACCGAATAAAAAAACACAAATTAAACGGGTTTCCATCGCATTTTAGACTCTACTGATGGTTTTCTCACAACAACAACAAAAAGGTTGCGTATATAGCGTGTTCGCCTACTCTGGTATTGTCACTTGAGCTTGAAACCACGCACGCGCATTTCGCTGTTGGCTAGAGCGCACCTATAGGATACCATTATTATGGACAAAAGAGCAACATTATTTTTTATTTGTCAAACGGCAGCCAAGCATCGATTATCAGTTCACCAGAATAAGACCCTCAATATTTATTGGAAAGGAGCATCAAGCTCATCACCTTGCACTTTCACCAGCCTGTGAAGTTTGTCATAAATGATTTCAAGTCGCTCTGGATAAGTGACTTAAATTTAAATGACTTAAATTTAATGTAAATGTAATTTCATCTGTAGCCTAATAGACTGCATGTTTTCCGACGAGTCGTAGTGGGAGGACCACACTACATGTTATTGCGTGTGTAACAGTATAATTTTAAACAGTCCCCTCGCCCATACCCGGGCGCGAACCAGGAACCTTCTGCACACATCAACAACAGTCACCCTCGAAGCATCATTACCCATCGCTCCACAAAAGCCGCGACACCGCTAACTAAGCTAGCCGTTTCACATCCGTTACACGTGTTTACTCGATATGATTGTTAAAATCGTCTCCACCGACATTTCTCGCATAATTAATTTAACCGACAAAAAAGAAAGATCCCACCATATTTTGTTTTGTTGACATTTGGAAAGTTTGCCCCCCAAAAAAATATGTTTTCAAAAAACATGTTTCACGCCTGTCATGACATTTTGTTATTCAACATGCATTTTACTCACATAAAAATGTTGAATGGAAACCTGGTTATCGTAAGTGTTAATTATTCAGCTTTCATAGGTCAAGAGCAGTATAATGTCCCGTTAATGAGCTCTACTGATTTATGCAAAATAAGGAGAGAAAAAAACATTTATGACGAGGAACATCTTCGTAAAATGTAAAACTGCAAGAGACACCATTTCTCAACAACAGTTATAAGACATACAGATAAAGTGCAATACTTCCTTCTCTTCACTAGCTGTCACTTTCATTTTTGGGGGAAACACCTTCGCCAGGGGCTGAATGGCAGTGCAAGCAAGAGAAAGAGGATTCCGCCCAAAATAAGCATGACCCCTGCACACCCAATACAGGACACTGACCAAGACAGCTCGTGATGCAAAGGCACCGAGTGGTCACTGGCTAGGAAGGAGAGGACCGATTGGTTGAAAACAGTAAGAGATAGGAGCATCAGGAGGCCTAAGAGAGAGAAAGAGAGGGATGAAGAACAAAAAAGAGAGAGATATTAGAGGCTTGGTGGGATGGTGGATGGGATGGTGGAGGTGGTATACAGTATATGACCTTTTCATCATCCACTTCTCAGAGCCTCAGAGTATATCAGGACTATACAGGTGCCATGACTAATGCCCTTTGTATCTAATTAGTTAGCTCCCTTGATACTCTTGAACAATGGCTCTATGTTTTTCGTTTAAAAAATAATAATAGTGTTGAGTACCAGTAGCTTTGTTTAGTTTCTGCTGCCTGCACAGGTTAAGTCCTAACTCTCTGCAACATGGGTAAGGTCTGAATGGTGTTCTCCTCGCATCCTATCTCTTATCTCCTTCTCAAAACCCATTGGATGACAAAGCCAGAGGTCCTTCCCCTCTGACCTTCTCCTCCAATGGATTTTGAGAAGGAGATGAGGAGAGAGGACAACGAGGAGTATGCAATTGAGCATGAGATCTTCCCATGGTCTCATTAGATATGTGACATTTAACCATTGTAGTTATACACTGAGTGTACAAAACATTTTTAACAGTTGAACCCCCACCCCCCCACCCCTTTTGCCCTCAGCACTCGTCGGGATGCTTGCCCATGTTGACTCTAATGCTTCCCACAAGGGATCAATAAGGGATCACCGCTTTTCACCTGGATTCGCCTGGTCAGTCTATGACATGGAAAGAGCAGGTATTCTTAATGTTACGTCAACACAGTGTATAATTCCTTGGCTGTCACATGTCTACTCGCTCACCTGACAGAACGAAGCACACCGAAGCAGGCTTGAGGAAGAACGATTCTCCTTTGCTGAGGGCTGTGGTGATGCATATGGCCCCCATGACCATCAGGAACAGACCGAAGAGGGCCATCATGGCTGCCGCCACATTCAGACCTGGGAAGAGAGAAACGGTTATTGTCTTGATACAGGTACATTCCATTATTCATAGTACATTGGCACCAGGTACAATGACATTTTAGTCATTTAGCAGACTCTTATCCAGAGCGCCTTGCAATGAGGGCATTCAACTAAGGTAAGTAAAACAACCACATGCGTGAAACAGTGTTCAAAAGTGGCAATCGACAAAAAGGTCAAGGTCATGGCATCCACTTATAATTCTAACAGATATTGGTACATCACCTCTGACTAGCCTAGAGGATAATGGGAAGCGTAAAATGTCACACTCCTGACATATGGGGGCGGCAGGGTAGCCTCGTGGTTAGAGCGTTGGTGTTGGACTAGTAACCGGAAGGTTGCAAGCTCGAACCCCTGAGCTGACAAGGTACAAATCTGTCGTTCTACCCCTGGACAGGCAGCTAACCCACTGTTCCTTGGCCGTCATTGAAAATAAGAATTTGTTCTTAACTGATTTGCCTAGTTAAATCAAAATCAATGTAGGGCATCATTCCCATTGAAACGAACACAGAAGATATTGTTCTTTTGCGCATAATAAATCCAAAGATATTGAATTTGACCATCAGTGGCCCTCTTAAAACAATATGGTGCACGACACTTCTGGTTTAGAGCTCGAGAAAAAAAAAGAAGGATTTCACAATTGGTCCCCATAGACTCACGAAGAAACGCTGTCTTGCTGGCTTCAGTGCTGTAACGGAAGAGGAGTGGGTGGAATGCATTATAGACACTCACTGCAGTCAATGGCTGACCCAGTGAAACATAGACGACAGACTCGAGGAAGAAAGAGAGAGAGAGTGGGCGGGCAAAGGTGGGTCATAGGTTGAAAGAGGGCAGGGGACAAGCTGACTCACTCTTTTCTGTTGTCTTCTGGAAGATGACGGCATTCTCTCCAGTGGTGTAGAACTTGAAGTAGTTGCAGTGAGATTCTGAAGGAGATGAGGAGAGACGAGGAACTTATTTGAAACGGATGGAGACCTTATCCACTTGCCCGTCACCATAATCTTATTGCGATTCGTACGACTTGCCGCACACTAGTTGTCGTACATTTGCGCACATTGATGACACTACCAAGGCTGTTATCTCTTCTATACAATTAGTGTCATGACATCTCGTAATCCAATACATGCAGTTGATCCTACATATAGACTACCATACAAATATAATACAGCTCTGCCTTCACTATTATTCTATTTTAGTACAGTATTTGAGAGTAATGTGTGTGTTTGTTCAAGGTAAGCGTCTATCCCTACAGAATGTAAATGTATATTGTAGTCCATCTGTGACCCAGTCTCCACCTGCATCCAGTGATTGGATTGTGGACACAATGCTAATACCTGATATCTAGCCGTATCTAACGGTGGGGGCTATAGCTATGTAATGAAATCATAATTGTCACTTCTGGCCTTGAAATCGCGAGATTTGGCTGAACTTCCCCTTTCAAATCTGTCATAGAAGGGTCCATAGGATTTCTCAAGAGAGCGTTTTGTATAGTTTTGAATGTACGAGTTTGAGTGAACTCTGTCTGGTTTACACAATTTGCCGGTATTCAAAATTTGCCGGTCTGTGATTTCTGATAGTTGGGTTTGTATAGTTTGGAATGAATGAGTTTGAGTTAATGCTGTTTGGTTTACACAAAATCATGTAGGCCTATTCATGCAGCCCCAGAGCAGTCACCTCCTGGCAGTTCAGCCGGCCCACAGCTCTCTCGCTCAGGGTCTATGTCCGCCACCCACAGAGTCCGGGTGCATCCTTTCCACAGCCCGTAGTGAGCCGACAGACACGTCTGGTTGTTGTAGAAGTTCTTGGGCGGGGACAGCTCCACCCAATACTCCGTGCCCAAGCCCAAAACTGTCAATACCACGCCCACGATGGCCACGAAGAACGCCAGCTTGATCTTGCCCTTCTGGACCTCGCTCATGTCCCCTGGGTGTCTCGATGTCAACACGTTTGCCCGGCGCTTAACTCCCATAGCACCAGCCCCAGCCCCTCTGCCACCCATGACACCGGTCAGTCCCAGTAGACCTGCTCCTGGTCCTACGCCCACCCCCGGTGGAACCGGCCTGCCATCCTCTTCGTGCAGAAAGAAGGTGGACCACATAACAGCTTTGCAGATGTTCACGATTGGAGAGAAAAAAATGAATATGAATAATGGCTAAAGACAGGTAGAGAGTGCGGGAGACAGGAAATGGGTTTCTATGGTGAAGTGGCAGTGGAGCAATAGAAATGATGATAGACAGGGGTTGTTTTGGCAGGCGGGATGGAGGGAGGGAAACAGGACGATGTGGGAGGACCGGAGGGAAACAGGAAGATGTGGGAGGACCGGAGGGAAACAGGAAGATGTGGGAGGACAGGAGGGAAACAGGACAGGAAAAGAAGGCAAATGGGAATTAGCAGCACTGCTGACTCAGTTTATGAAGCAAACATGCTAAAACCCCTGATAAAAAAGGATAAATCATGTTTAGGATTATCAGTGCAGAAAATATATTTTGTTCCCTTTTTTTGGGGTGTCGGCACAAATCATTAATTGTAAGTTCGTAACACCAGACATCATAAAAGGTGGTTTGGAAGAAGGATGCAATGATGAGCGGGTCATAATGAAAAAAATGGGTCATAAATTAGAATAGATTTGAAAAAAAGATCAAAAAGAGAGGTAGCTTCTGGGTAGAAGTTGGGAAACAGTGTTATGGAGGAGAAGGCGAAAGCAGAGAGTTTTAACATCAGTAGAAGACAATCTACTGCATTTTTAAACAATCACAATGTTAATATAAACTAAATGTTAAAACTGCCGTATCCCCCTTATAGTGGCTGATAAAATCCAACATGGCAAATATCATTTTCATCTGGACGGCTACATGATGGACAATTTAATGCTGCACATACTATTTTCCAACTGCATGGTTGCTACATTGACCCTTTCTCACCTTTCGAAGCAAATACTGTGTGCACATATTACATCAGTTACTATCATCAAGTCAAAGTTGTGTTAAAGTCACTTTTTTTTAAAACATGTTTTTATACATCTTAAATTACTATATCTATATTTAGATGTCGACTGAAAGATGGACAACACATTGAAACTGTATCTTACAAAGAAGTCTAAGCAACTAGTACGCTAACTCAAAATAAGGCAATGTTTACACCTCATATAAAAATTGATTGAAGAGGAAGTTCTGAACAATAAAGATTAAAATTACAGATGCAAAACAGTCCTGTATGATTCAGTCTTGAATACCTCTTTTTGATTGGCCCCTTTTTTACAATTTTCGCCTAAAATGGCATACCCAAATCAAACTGCCTGTAGCTCAGGCCTTGAAGCCAGGATATGCATATTCCTGATACCATTTGAAAGGAAACACTTTGAAGTTTGTGGAAATGTGAATGGAATGTAGGAGAATAAAACACATTAGATCTGGTAAAAGATAATACAAGAAAAAAACAATAAAAAGTTGTACCATCATCTTTGAAAAGCAAGAGAGAGGCCATAATGTATTATTCCAGCCAAGGTGCAATTTAGATATTGGCCACTAGATGGCAGCAGTGTACACGAAAGGTTTCAGATGGATCCAATTGCATATCTGTTAAAACTTTTGTATCAAGACTGCCCAAATGTGCCTCATTTGTTTATTAATAACTTTTCATGTTCAGAACTGTGCCCTCTTCTCAAACAATAGCATGGTATTCTCTCACTGTAATAGCTACTGTAAATTAGAGAGTGCAGTTAGATAAGCAATAATTTAAGCTTTCTGCCAATATCAGATATGTCTATGTCCTGGGAAATGCTCTCGTTACTTACAATCTCATGCTAATTTCATTAGCCTACGTTAGCTCAACCGGGACCCACCAATCTTGAAGTGGTTTTAAAGTGCCTCGCAATATTCCATTCAAATCAACTTATTCCATTTCAATACCTATTGAAATATACAACATTGTGATCAATAACCCCATTAAATACGCAAAAAAAACGCAAACTCGACCAGCAACAAATGCCGACACCCCAGAGCAACTTTAAAGGCCATCATAAGCATAAGCATAAGCAACTCCATTTATTTTTCAATTATGTAATTCAATATCTCTTTACGACGGACCCAAATTAATTTATTTATACTAATGTTGCTTTACTATACACTCAGTCATGGCCACATTACGAATCATAACAATGATATGAAGAAATTGCTGACCTGTTCGGTGTGCGTGTGGTTCAGTTCGGGAATGAAACAGGGCGAGGCGAAGAGAGGGAGTGCGCGAGAGAGGGGTCGCCGAGGAAGAGAGGAAAGGAGGTATGGGGAGTGGAAAGAGGGTGGAGGCCAAAGTAGTCTTGTGTGAGTGGGTGTGTTTAGTAGCTATGTGGCCACACGCCTATGCCTGTGTATATGTTTGTTTAGACATGCACGTACGGTTGTGCTGGATCTATCTGTCTTTGCTGGCCCCTGTAATATGTATGTGCGAGAATATGGGTCAAGAGTGTGTGGTCTCTATACTCTGTGTGTATCACTTTATATCACTCTATATCACTATATCAGTGTCTGTGTGTGCGTGCGTATGTGTGTGTGTGAGCGTGCACCTGATAGTGTGTGTGTGTGTGTGCATGTGTGTGCGTGTGTGTGTGTGTGTGTGTGTGTGTGTGTGTGTGTGTGTGTGTGTGTGTGTGTGTGTGTGTGTGTGTGTGTGTGTGTGTGTGTGTGTGTGTGTGTGTGTGTGTGTGTGTGTGTGTGTGTGTGTGTGTGTGTGTGTGTGTGTGTGTTTGGGTGTGTTCTGTGGTGTGTGTGAGAGAGAGACAGAGCGCGCACACGAAATAATTTAGTGTGTGTGTCTCTTCATTCTATTTTTGACAACCACCTGTTAATGACATACATTTTCTTTTACTAGAGACACAGGCCTGCTGATGAGTTTATGTCAGGAAAGGGGGTGAAGGTAGATTCCTGGGGCTTCTGCTAGTACTTTGTAGATTAAAGAATTGTGGCTGCAACACTTCAAATCAGAAGCTTTGCATATAGCCTTGGTGTGACGTAGGCTGAGCGAGATCGAGTAATGGCTAGGGGCAAACCATATACTCTGCCTTTTGCTGACACCTTTCAAACCCAGAGTTCATCCACGGTCAATCTGGGTTCGTGTAGGAGACAGTATTGTCTGATTCCAGCTAAGCAGCTGGATTTTCAGGATCTGTTCACAGGGTCTATAACAGTTAGTAGTAACATTCCCTTGAGCAAGATCCAAAGACTTTAAACCTGTATTGCTTGAGTCAACTGGAAGCCTATTTTAAAGCTGCTATATGAAGACGCTATGCAAAAGTGAGTGTGAGTTATGTACATTGCCCCAGATAAAGGCGTCCTCTTGGCAGGAAAGAAAAATATGAAATGGAGACATTTTAGAAATGTACTTGATGTCTTCCATTCGAAAGGCAACGTTATTCCAATAGTTTCCCGGAGAGACTTAATAAATGATTGATAAAAACTCCAATTCAAGTCAAATGTAAACGTCCCTTTCTCCTGTATCAGAAAGTTCCATAAAAAATTTGAGCATACCCGTAATTCTTTTACACCTCTGCCGCCCAATGCACAACCTTACACAGTGAGTGCATTGGGATGGCTGTTCGTGTCACTACTGTATGCCGAGCACATGCCATTCAGATCCCATGTCCAGAAGCACATACAGTACACGACATGGGCATAAGGACCGCAACACCACACCACAACTCCCTATCAGGGGGAAAGATTTATGTAGTGAGGTCATACAGGGACTCCAGGGATGACTGTCTCCAAACCTTGCTACACTAACAGACAGGAGGATTGTAGTCAGTTCTAGACCATGTAAACAGGGATCCGTGCATTTCAAAAACAATATACATACTGAATGCACAAATAATTTTTTGTAACAAAAATACATGTCTATAGTGCACTGCTGGTATGTACTTTTGGGCCAACATAATAACAACTTAGACTATGAGAATGCAACGCAGGGGTAGGTGTGACCTCTCTGGTCCAAACAGTGCTTCAACAGGGTTGGTAATTATGCGACTGGAAACATTCATTCGCACAGGGAATTATTCTGCTGGCAGGATGCTGCAGTCAGATGTGCTCAGCATTGTGATAAGTAACGAGAGACACTGGGGGCCCTGTTTGAATACTTCAGAAATGCATCCTTCCTTCCTTGTTTCCTCGAATATCTTTGAAATGCCTCCTTCCTTCCTTGCGTCCTTGAGGTAAGCACAGATTTAGAAGTGATCTGATAGGTGTAAGCAATGTTATCACCAATCCAACTGATTCAGAGCTCTGATTACTTCAAGACAGGTAGGAAGGAAGGTTGCATTTCCGAAGTACTACAAAAGGGCCCTGGACTGCGAGTTACTAAGATAATGTAGTAGTGAATGATCTCCATAAGATGGCACTACCAGTCAGAGCTTTGTGGGGTGGCGGTGCTGACAAAATGAGCCACCCGGATTTAAAAGGCATGCGTGGCGAAGTTTGACTGTGTGATAGGATTAGACCAGTGCGAGATGATTCGTTAGGGACAAAGTTGGGGTTGTGTTGCATTGGAGTGGTACTGAAATCCACCCAAAACCACTCATTCCTTTAATTTAGTGTTATTTAACATGAATACGTGAGGACAATATTTTTGCGTTATAATAAGGTTGGTAGCAACATGGAAAATCCCTGTGGAAATCTGTTGCAGGTCAAGTCGACTACAAAATCCACAATGCAATGCTGTCTCTATGGGCCGACTGGCTAGCTAGCTAGCAAAGCTAGCTACACACAATAATACCAAAGACAATATCAGCATGTAACGCAGCTAGTTAGCTGTAAAATCTCCTAAACAAACTGCACTATCAATTTAGGAGTCTATCTCACCATGTTCAACCTGCAGATGTATGTGCCTCACAGAGTGGTGTCTAACATTCGCAACAGCAGATATACTTTTGAGGAGATGGGAAACGTTGCCCATGCTACTTCAATGGGCCGCACAGTCCATTCTGGACAAGGAGCCTTCAAGGAGTGAATGGGAGTCTATTGGGTCCTAGCTCAAAAACCGAACATTAGCACGCATTTCATTAACAAGAAGTCCAACATTACAAATCTTTTATGAGATGTGGGATAATTAACTTGCTATCTGTAGTATCGTATAGCTTTGGAATCCTGACATTCCTTCCTTTCAGGAAAATAGGCTAATTTCTATACATATGAGAAGGGATTGCGTAACGATTAGTTTAGCGACAGCGTGACGTAGCATGTGAACGTGATTGGTGGACAGTCTGCACGGTAGGGCGTTATATGTGCCTTCATTCTTTGGATTTATACCTCCTTTCTATATTATCTCTGGCAACGGCACCATGCAATGCACCCTGGACCATAGAGGCAGACAAATAGGTCAAATGTGCTAGACCCTCCGTTAAATTACAAATTTTGGGGGGTAGGAATATCGCAAAAGTATTCTAGAGTAGGCAACGACCAGTATGGAAATCTGACACCTGGATCGACGTTTTTGCGATCTAGAAGTCATATTCAAATGAACATACAGTGTAGTGAGAGCGACTTTATCACGGTGCCACGTCATACCGGCCGGATTTCTGCCTGCTTGAATGCCAATAACTCAGATGCACCTGAAAACATGACCCAGGGAATCGATAGAACATCCCTCGGAGACGCACAAAAACAATATAACATTCAAAATGGGTTAACCTTTCCGTTAATGCCTTATTTGGCTTATAGGCATGGCATAGTGTTGGGACAGGAGTTCTTCCTGACATGCGGACCTAACCAGGAAAGACTCAAGAGTTTGTTACACTGAGTGTATAAAACATGAGGAACACCTTCCTAATACTGAGTTGCACCCCTTTTTGCCCTCAGAACAGCCTCAATTTGTTGGGGGAATGGATTCTACAAGGTGTCGAAAGCGTTCCACAGGGATGCTGGACCTTGTTGATTCCAACGCTTCCCATAGTTGTGTCAAGTTGGCCGGATGTCCTATGGGTGGTGCACCATTCCTGATACACACGCTAAACTGTTGAGCGTAAAAACCCAGCAGCGTTGCAGTTCTTGACACAAATCGGTGTCATCTGGCACCTACTACGACGCCCATTCAAAGGCACTTAAATGTTTTGTCTTGCTCACTCACCCTCTGAATGGCACTCGTACACAATCCATGTCTCAATTGTCTCAAGGCTTAAAAATCCTTCTTTAACCTGTCTCCTCCCCCTCATCTAAACTGATTGAAGTGGATTTAACAGTTGAAATCAATAAAGGATCATCGTTTTCATCTGGATTCACCTGGTCAGTCTATGTCATGGAAAGAGCAGGTGTTCCTACCATTGTGTATGATCAGTGTATATCTATAGTTATAGCTCGAATGATTGTCTATGGTGTGGTATAAGGGTTTAGCAGTGTATATTCCATTGTGGCGCTCTATGTGTTGTCTGTATGGCAGTGCATCTCCACTCCTCCCTGACTGTGAGGTGCATTATAGCCAGTGGTAATGCTGTGCTTCCTTCTCTCTCTGATTATATTATAGGTCCAGGATGATGCAGAGAGAGATAAGGGGATTGCCACAGGAGGAGCACCTGCCAGTTATGTGCACTGCGAAGAAAAACGATTACTCATCAACCTCCTTGTCTCTCTCTCAATCCTTCTATCACTCGCTTGGTGACATACAAATGAAATTGAAGGTACGCCTACGCCAACGCACACGCTCACACACACACACACACACACACACACACACACACACACACACACACACACACACACACACACACACACACACACACACACACACACACACACACACACACACACACACACACACACACACACACACACACACACACACACACACACACACACACACACACACACAAAAGTCTCAGACCATTCCTCTATCAACAATTACATTTAACACACTCTGTCCTCTCTCACTCATAATATTTCCCCTTCTCAATTTTCTATAAACAAATTTCCACTCCCATATCTCCTGACAAAATTATCATTATCAAGAGACTGACTGTGTGAAAGAGAAATGACAGTAATAACGTAAAACAGCAGCATTTCAATGAGTAACCAACCATTGCAAGAGACACAAAATGGCCGCCCAGCTACCCAATAAAGCTTTTTATTTTAGGTGTTGGACTGACCAGTTCAAGAACACCTCCATACTGGGACTGTGCAACAGGAATGGACACCAGTTGAATGCCTGACAGCCTCAAGACACGACAGGACACCTTGCCGGATTGAATGGCTCCAGCCGTTGTACACTGAGGCTAAATTAGGATGACCCTGGATTGCCCCATCACAGGTGGGAACCTGTCACTCAACAGATTGATGAAAGAGGATATGATGCAACCGGCTGAGACCCAGGTCCCTAATTCGCCCTGCGGCCAAATGTATGCAAATGTATTCATAGTGCCGCTGCTTGACCCTGCTTGACCCTGCTGGTAGGCTCTGCTACTTGTTTTCAGTGACAACTTTTTAACTTGATTTAAATACAGAAAAATGCAAACTGAGCCACAGTATAGTGCAAATCCAAATCATAAAAAAATGGTATGTAAAATGATGTGTTATACAGTTCGCGAACAATTTAATCAGTTTTTGGGTGTAACATGAAAACAACTGAAATGAAACCATAAGAAAGTGTGGCAAAGGGAAAAGACCTAGATCAGAACGGGGGCAGGCAGAACATTGACAGCCCTTCTCCTTAATCCTTAGATCATGTTCCTGTTTATCACAACAGCTCTTCACTCCACTCCTGGTTATAAGAGACAGATTAGCTGGCGACCGTAGCTGGCGACGGTGGATAGAGGATGAGTCATACAGGCAGACAGAGGTAGAACTTAGCTCCCTCTCAACTGGTGGCCCCAGAGAAATGATCAGTTGGCAGCATAACACTTACAGTACAGGTTGCCACTCATGTTTAGACAAAGTGATGTTCCATGCTCCCCACAATCTTAAAGCCGCAGCGTTACTTAACAGCAATCTGGCAACAGAACATCCTTTTTTCCCGTTACCAGCATGCATTGCAGGCAATTCCATTTGAAACTTAAAATGGCCTAAAAAAAGATTTAACATGAGACTTTTTCCATTTTAATTAATAAAGATGTTTTGAATTTAATTGAAATGATGCAGTCCTTGATTCCATTAAAATGGCAAATTGAACTATCCTCTAACCATCTATATGGTATAAATGCCCATGTTAAATAAACTAACGTGTTTGGGGGGGAAGTTGAGACGTCAGTCGTCATTAGGGTCCCTTGGACCCACAGTCATTTTATAATTCCAGTCAGAACATAGGGGCGTTGTCCCAAAAAGACCCCAAAGCTGGTAGGTCTATTATTGGGGTGCCAGAACAAGGATGATTAGGGTCAGGCTATAAGGAAAGGCCTATGTCTAGCACCATTGAGCTACGAAATGTGGAGAGCCCAGATCGGGGTTATGAAATGTGATTACAGTAGTTGTGGAAAAGCCAGGCCTCGGTCGTATAGGTTGGATGGGACAGTGTGACTGTTGCCAGTGGCAATAATTTTACCCTCCTCAATCAATGGGGCTTTTGTCCTTCCTGTGTTTGTTTACGAGCTGTTGCAAGCCCGCACTGTGCAAAATGTGTACTTGACAAAAGAAAAATAGGATTTCACGATTTCTGGGGACTGGCACCATTATAAAGTTAATGGAACAATAACCCGTGTTGGCCAATTGCAACTATTTGCAGAGTTACAGAAACTCTTTTGAGTGTTAAAATGTAACACTTTTAGAGTTGATGCAACACTTGAAATCTTGCTCACTCTCGACTCCAAATGTACAGTAGACGCCCTGAGAGTGACCAATATACCGTAGAACATCAATAGCCGTGTGCTACTAACATGCTGATAGGAGTTGTGCACTGACCATGCCACTCTTGTTCATCCCAGCAGATAAGAGGCCACACTGGTTGGACTGAAGAATCACTGGCCAGGACTTCTCGCTGGGTAGGACAACTTGGCGTTCACATGGCAATTAGTGTCTAATGTCCATCTCACCTCTCACCTCTCTCTCACACTCCCTCCTCGCTATCATTGTCCTTCCCCCGGTCCGCCCTCCTCCTGTCCATTCCTCTCTTGTCCATCCTCCACTCTACCTCTAGGAATCTGTCTCTCTCTTCATCCACCATTTTCTCTCCAAACTGTCTGATCTCTCCAACAATTAGCATTAGAAAACACATTTCTGATTTGGTCATTATTATGGGTATGTGAAAAGTGAAAAGGCAGTTTCATCTTCTTTATGAAGGTATTTACGAACTATTCTACATCTTTAACAATATTATATAATACATTTTTTCTAAAGATTTGACCTTTTCCTTTAATGAATGTGATAACTTATGCTTCTGCCATGTATTTGTCATATCAATATAATGTGAGGTGTATGTTCAGTATCATTTAACCACCGAGCATTTTGTTTGTTTCATTTCCCCAATGGTCTTCACGGTATATAAATGGTTCCCTAGTTTGTTCTGGTACATGGAAGTAGAATATAGTGTAGTCAAAGTGTATCCGTTGCTTGGACTTAATTCATCAACTTATATTTATTATATATTGCCAATATAGGCTCATAAACACCGTTATTATACTCAGATTTTTTTTAACCAGTTCAGTTTTAATGCTTGGGTGTTCATGGGCAAAAGAGTGTCCAAAACTCTGTGGGAAAATAATGTGAACCTGAGAAAGGGTACTTGTTGATGCCTTGAAAGTCAAGAAGAATCAATACAATTGTTGACCGTGAGAACCAGGAGGAGTGGAGGGATATGCAAACAAAGACAAAGGAGTGAGAGAGGGAGGGAGAGGAAGAGAGAGTTAAAATGATCCTCCTCGAACAAATCCTTTTCAATCTGGTCAGTGTTCGGGATGGACTAACCAGCTTGGGACTCTGTAGCTTGTGACCAGGTAAGGAAACCTATTCTCCCCCAAAACATTTATTACTCCTTGGGATGGTTGCAAATGTTTTAAAATGTACAAATCTAACCTTCAAGATAATCTGCTTTGCTCTGGCCAAATGGTTGATCGAGCCTGGCTAGAACTCTATTTTAGAAAGATTTCAGATGGAAAGTAAATGTCTTCAAAATTGTAGGGTGCTGTTCTTATTTTCTAGTGAAGTCAGAAAAGGCTAGTATAAAACAATATGTTCAAATTTGTAGGCATAGTTTTTATTGATCTCCCTCAATGTAGTATTAGTGTGTTAGAGTGTTAGTACTTTTTTATGTAATTGTCAAGACACCTTACCTGGGATTCTACAAATGTCTATAATATGTAACTTATGAAAAGTATAGGATAAAGGTTTTTCCATGTAAATTAATTATACAATAGTCATATTTTCCATAGGATCATACGTGATATTTCAACTACAGTATAATAGAAGCATGATCTGAAACAGTTTGACGTGACAAAGTATTACAAATAGATCAATTGGGACTGCTTATTTAGGAATGATTTAATTATCTTGGAGTAGCCAGTTGTATTGCTGCAAATGTGCATGTTTGATTTCAAGCTGCATTGGGATTTAAATGTTGTATTATGTCTTTACTATTGGTAAGGTTATTTCTGGAATCTTGTTTGTCTGTATTTTTTCTCAAGTTTGTACTTTGGTATTGTAATTATGCTTCACTATCTATAGAATAAAGAAGTCGATTGAAATGTACATTCGTAGAAAAAAAGTTGCTGTCTAGAACCTAAAAGGGTTATTCGGCTATCCCCATAGGATAACCCATTGAGAGAACCATTGTTGGTTCCAGGTAGAACTCTTTTGGTTACAGGTAGAACCCTCGTTTAAAAAATTGTTTCGTTCATTTTTCTTTTTACAATACAAAACAGACACAACATCAACAGCATACAGACGCACACCAACATCCATAAAATCACCCCTGACAAGACCCACTGCCACCCCCACGTGGCCTAAACTGCACCATTTTGTTTCTCTCCATCGCCCATGCACTTTCAACATTTAAATAATAAAGCCTTACCATTGTATCAATGATGGAGGGTTGATTGATTTTCGCTTTTTAACTATACTTAAAAAGATTGACAAGTAAAGTATCGTCCAACCCATTTGGTATCTCACTGCACACTCATATGCCATGTCTTGAAATATGCAAACACAAATTAAAAGTACATTTACATTGTAATTCTGACAGCCAACTTTCCAGCTCCGCCCACAACTCCTGGACTTTATGACATTCCCAGAAGGCATGGATTATTGAGTCATTGTTAGTTTTACACTTAAGACATGAATTTGCTGTTGTGCTATAGAATTTGTGAATTTTGTCTTGTGTAATAAATTCTATACATTAGTTTATTTAAGTAATAATGCCCGAGAAGCCGGTGTTTGGAGGATGTTATTGGCACGGGTTTTGTTAGGCCCGAGACGAAGTCGAATCTAGCCAAGCTCGACTCGATCCAGTCGTTAAGTCTTTTGTTCTAAATCTATGGACGCGACCCAGTCGTTCGTTTTAATGTTCCGTTGCCATGATGGCTGGCAACATTGTTATCCTTTGCTTGCTAGCTAGCCAACTTTGGCCAACACAGTCACGTCAAACAACAGTGCAGTCAGAATAACGTCAAAGTAGCTGCATTTGCTTTTGTTAAAGCTATTTTCAGTGTTTTTATTTTTTAAACATACATAATATTGAGCTAGTGTGCGATTTCACCTGGCATAGAACATTTGCTCTCTCGCCAGGCCACTGTTCAGAAGAGATACAGTAGCCAACTCCACAGCTAACACAGTCACTTCAAACTGAAGCTGGAATGACAGCAAACTAGCCTCATTTCCTGTTTTCCTATTGACATTTTTTTTGTATATATCCATTGAAATTATGCTGATTCATGATTTTGACTGGCTGAAAAGCTGCCAGCCTATCTGTCTCGTTCCGACTCCCGACTTGTTCATTACCATAGGAGATCAAATTTCAAAATTGAAACAGTGTTGCAAATATCGGAGAGACGGACAGCAATGTTATACAAAATCTCAGCTGACGAAAAACAAATGCTACTCTAAAAGAAATGGGGAATTATGTCTAGATGCTTTTTACAATGTAGATCTACTATGTAAATTGCCTGGCTGGGCTGATGAGACAGTGGATAGCACAGTCAGATGGAACAGAGTAATTAAGAATTTCCACGTCATAGATTTAGCCGGTGGTAACTTGTGGAATAGACACCGTCTGGAATGCGGTTTTAACCATTCAGCATTCAGGATTAGAACCACCTGTTGTATAAACTGGATTAAGTGTACATTTTCACTAACAATAATTTTGTTCGTTATGTTCCAACATTTCCTTCACCTTGAGCCAATATCAGTTATGTGTATGTCTTGGTTCCAGTAGTTTATATACATTTAAGAGATTATAAGTTGGATAAGCTCCCTGCAAGGTTTGTATATATTACGTATATGAATATCCTTTGACTCAAATAGGGTTCCCTCAAGGGTTGTACATAGATCCCAAAAGGGTTCTCTTATTTGACAGCCAAAGAACCCTTTTGGAACCTAGCCGAAGAACCCTTTTGGAACCCTTTTCTCTAAGACTGTAATGCAAAATCACATCATGATGATTGTTTGACTAGGATACTGAATAGGGGATTTGCCCAAAATACTGAGCAAATATATATTGGACAACAAGGTATTTCCCCAGTACATAAACACTTCAAAGGGATCTTCCACTGTGCCAAGTCAGGTTTGGATAGTGCTCGTTTACAAAGCTCCTACTCATTGGTGTAAAGGACTTCAGTAAAAATACTTTAAACTACTACTTAAATAGTTTTTTGGGGGGGGGTATCTGCACTTCACTATTTATACTTTTGACACCCTTTACTTTTACTCCACTACATTCCTAAAGAAAACAATGTACTTTTTACCCCATTCATTTTCCCTGACACCCAAAAGAACTTGTTACATTTTGAATGCTTAGCAGGACTATAAGGGCACAAGGTGAGACCCAGATGCAGACATGGGAGGCAGATGGTTTGAGTCTTTGATATTTATTAAACATTCCAAAAGGGGTAGGCTAGAGAATGGTCGTGGACAGGCAAAAGGTCAAAACTAAATCTAGTTTGTGAATGACAAATGTCATTTTTCCAACAATTGTTTACAGACAGATTATTTCACTTATAATTCACTGTATCACAATTCCAGCGGGTCACAGGTTTACATACACTAAGTTGACTGTGCCTTTAACCAGCTTGGAAAATTCCATAAAATTATGTCCTGGCTTTAGAAGCTTCTGATAGGCTAATTGACATCATTTGAGTCAATTGGAGGTGTACCTCCAAATACACATCAACTCTCCTTCTGTGGACTCCAACTGCTCTTAAATACATCTACAAATACATCAAATACCTAGGTGTCTGGTTAGACTGTAAGCTCTCCTTCCAGACTCACATTAATTATCTCCAATCTAAAATTAAATCTAGAATCTGCTTCCTATTTCACAACACAGCATCCTTCACTCATGCTGCCAAACATACCCTCATAAATCTGACCATCTTACCGATTCTCGACTTCGGTGATGTCATTTATAAAAAAGCCTCCAACACTCTACTCAACAAATTGGATGCAGTCTATCACAGTGCCATCCGTTTTGTCACCAAAGCCCCATACACTACCCACCACTGCGACCTGTGCGCTCTCGTTGGCTGGCCCTCGCTTCATACTTGTCGCCAAACCCACCTGTAGCACGCGCTCCAGCAGGTATATCTCACTGGTCACCCCCAAAGCCAATTCTTCCTTTGGCCTCCTTTCCTTCCAGTTCTCTGCTGCCAATGACTGGAACAAACTGCAAAAATCTCTGAAGCTGGAGACTCATATCTCCCTCACTAGATTTAAGCACCACCTGTCTGAGCAGCTCACAGATCACTTGCACCTGTACATAGCCCATCTGCTAACAGCCCATCCAACTACCTCATCCCCATACTGTATTTATTGATTTATCTTGCTCCTTTGCACCCAGTATCTCTACTTGTACTTTCATCTTCTGCACATCTACCGTTCCAGTGTTTAATTGCTATAGTGTAATTACTTAGCCACCATGGCCTATTTATTGCCTTAACTTCCTTATCTTACCTCATTTGCACTCACTGTATATAGACTTTTTTGTTTACTTTTTTTATATTGTATTATTGACTGTATGTTTTGTTTCTTCCATGTGTAACTCTGTGTTGATGTTTGTGTCGAACTGCTACGCTTTATCTTGGCCAGGTCGCAGTTGCAAATGAGAACTTGTCACTCAACTAGCCTACCTGGTTAAATAAAGGTAAAATAAAAAAATATAAAACCTGTGGATGTATTTCAAGGCCTACCTTCAAACTCAGTGCCTCTTTGCTTGACATCTTGGGAAAATCAAAAGAAATCAGCCAAGACCTCAGAAAATATTTGTAGACCTCCACAAGTCTGGTTCATCCTTGGGAGCATTTTCCAAATTCCTGAAGGTAACACGTTCATCTGTACAAACAGTAGTATGCAGTATAAACACCATGGGACCACGCAGCCGTCATACCGCTCAGGAAGGAGATGCGTTCTGTCTCCTAGAGATGAACGTACTTTGATGCAAAAAGTGCAAATCAATCCCAGAACAACAGCAAAGGGCCTTGTGAAGATGCTGGAGGAAACAGATACAAAAGTATATATATCCAGAGTAAAATGAGTCCTATATCAACATAACCTGAAAGGCAGCTCAGCAAGGAAGAAGCCACTGCTCCAAAACCGCCATAAAAAAAGCATCTGAAAAAGCATTTGCATCTGCACATGGTGACAAAGATCAGAGGAGAAATGTCCTCTGGTCTGATGAAACAAAAATAGAACTGTTTGGCCATAATGACCAACGTTATGTTTGGAGGAAAAAGGGGGAAGCATACTTCCAAAGTTGTGGCAAAATTGCTTAAGGACAACAAAGTCAAGGTATTGGAGTGGCCATCACAAAGCCCTGATCTCAATCCTATAGAAAATTTGTGGGCAGAACTGAAAAAGCGAGCAAGGGGGCCTACAAACCTGACTCTGTTACACAAGCTCTGTCAGGAGGAATGGGCCAAAATCCACCCAACTTATTGTGGGAAGTTTTTGGAAGGCTACCCAAAAACTTTGACCCAAGTAAAACAATTTAAAGGCAATGCTACCAAATATTAATTTAGCGTATGTAAATTTCTGACCCACTGGGAATGTGATGAAAGAAATTAAAGCTGAAATAAATCATTATCTCTACTATTATTCTGACATTTTACATTCTTTAAATAAAGTGGTGATCCTAACTGACCTTAGACAGGGAATTTTTACTAGGATTGTGAAAGACAGAGTTTAAATGTATTTGGCTAAGGTGTATGTAAACATTCGACTTCAACTGTACACACCAGGGATAATAAGCGACACATGGAGGGTGTGGAGCCAATCACAAGACAGGTGAAACAGATCAGGGTGTGACAAGGACAGGAAAATGGTCCAATTCACCCACTTATCAGGAGAACATCCCTGCTCCTCCCTACTGCCTCTGATTTGGCGGACTCAATAAACACAAAAGCTTCATTTGTAAATGATGAGTGTAAATTAAAATCAAGACAACCGTGCCGTCTGGTTTGCCATATATACGGAATTTGAAATGATTTATACTAAAAGTATACTTAAGTATATATTTTGAATTACATTTACTTTCGATACTGAAGTATGTTTAAAATGAAATGCGTTTAGACTTTTAATCACATTGTACAGTATTTTACTGGGTGACTTTGACTTTAACCTGAGCCATTTTGTGTTAAGGTATCTTTACTTTTAGTCAAAGTATGGCAATGAAGTACTTTTCCCAGCACTGCTTCAACTGTATGGAATGGAATTGTAGTGGTCATGGACAGTTACCAGTGTTTTACTGTACACAGAGTCCATGGGAACTAAGTGTGAAGTCGGACGATCGCCTCGGTTGTGATAACTGGATAATTCCCCAGCATAAGCATATTTCTCAGTCCAATGCCTTCTTTGGATGGGCTTGTGGCCACATGCTTGTGTCAAGGTCATAGCATGACCTTTGACCCAGGCTCATATGTTTGGCACCTTCAAATATTTGACATCTCTACAATAGTCGCGGCGATACATAACCAATTCTTGCTTTGTTGCTGATATTTCCTATTGCTCATAAGAGTACTGCATTTCACATGGTGTTTTAGAATGAAAGTATGTAAGGCAACACGGTCATAGATTTGTAGATAGTTTCCTTTCCACTATGGATTACAATGAAACATGGGCTTTTCTGCAGCTTCAACTAATCTATAGTCAGATTAAGTGTCTGTGTTTTTATTCTTAACACACTTAATAATGAGCTTTTGAAAGCATGGTATACAACTGTACAGTCCAGAGACACCTGTCCTACAGGATCCCGATAGCTGCCCCGGGGTAAACCGTCACATCGTATCACGGTTGAGGTTGAGTCAGTGGCACAACCTTTAGACTTTTACTTCAACCCCTGCAGTGAAGTTAACATAGCTCAGCCTATTTTTAGGAAGTGTTTAACGCCAAGCATGCTTATCGACGCCAAAATGAAGGGCCTGTTGAACACATGTTGATGTTGCAGAATTTTTAAACTCCACTTAACAAAACACTTGTTGGAAACAGCATGGGTCCCACTTATAGTAGACTGTGTCTTACTAATTGCTTGGATGGACAGGTCTGTGGTGGTACACTGTAATTGTCCTACGTAGTTTGAAAACGGTGATTTTCAAACACTATGAGATTCGCGGTGACACTGGGAGTAAGGAAATACCCTCCCTTGGACTAAGAACTCATTGTAGGTTTTGAAAATCATCGTTTTGAAAAACGTTTATTCCTGCCATGTCACAGAGAATCATTTTTTAAAAGACCTTTCTTCTCATCTTTTTAACCACAGATCATAGAAACACAATGTTTTCACTGGTTTGGTGCTGGAGATTTTTACATTTTTTTAACCTTTATTTACCTAGGTAAGTCAGTTAAGAACAAATGATTATTTTCAATGACAGCCTAGGAACAGTGGGTTAAGCCTGTTCAGGGACAGAACAACAGATTTGTATCTTGTCAGCTCGGGGATTTGAACTTGCAACTCTTTCGGTTCCTAGTCCAATGCTCTAACCACTAGGCTACCCTGCCGCCCAAATGAAGACTATGAGGTTGAAAACTGGCGGAATTGTCCTTTAAGTTTTGAGAGCGAAAGACGAAAAAAAGGTACAACTAAATTGGAAAATGTCATTGCCTTGATACAGTGTCAGATTTTCTATATATCCTTGATATTATATATGAATACATACCCATGATGTGATATGTGGTACTGTTTTAAAACTTTAATTTAGAATCAGGTTAAAGGAAATTGTGTACCATTCGTAGCACCTATACTGAACAATTTTATTTGATGAGAATGTGTTGTGGAAGGCATACCTTGTGGAAAAGTCAACGTGAAATACTGTAAATATCCTATACATTCTACAGGTATGGAAACAACGCCTTGACTTTCTGAGGTGAGCAGGCCAGGGCTAATCCTCCGCTCCACCCTCAGGTATTAATCCTGGGAATCCTATTAGTGTGTCAACCTTGGGAGGAGGAAAGTCCCTCCTGGTCAGAAGACTTGGACTTGCCAAGAGGCTCATGGAGGATTCTTTGCGCGTAGCTGGTTGTCCAAAACAATGACTTACCCCATATTTAGTCATTCCATTGACTTATGAATTAAAGGCAGCGAATAGATTACTTATAGGAAGTGTCAGTGTTACTGTAAATTGCTCTATGAAGGAGCGGTGGAACAGAAAGATATAAAGAGGTAGAAACATGCGATAATGAGGATTTGAGCAAGACTTGGTAAGGGTCATCAAAAAAACAACCTGTTTTATGCCGGCTCTGAATACATATTTTAGAAGTACCTGATGTTAACGTCGGTAGTGCATTTGATCTAGAGTGAGAAGCTACGTCCAACATGAATTCAAAGTATAATATTGCTCGTGAACTATAGACATCCGTCTTAATTACAAACATTATAGGTTATGGCTGTTTTGTCACAAATAATGGCATATTAAAATGTATTAAGTCAATTGTATTATCTGGTGACAACCAAAATCTTACATATGGTAAAATGACCAATGATATAGTTCCTTGGGTAAGTAAATTACTAAGGCATGTACACTTTTTATTCTAGCAACAACATTGTATTAGCATGTTGTTGCACAATAATGTAAAGGGGTAATTGCGTTACATGATCCAGAGTGCGTTGGATGACCCAGAGTTAGATGATCTCGTGGATACAATTTTTATGTCTCTGCGTGCAGTATGTAGGAAGTAAGAGGCACTTCCGCGAACCAACGCTAACTAGCGTTAGCGCAATGACTGGAAGTCTACAGGTACGCTAAGATACGGCTTCGCACCTGAGTGCAGTACTGAGAGGACGTTAGTGGTGGTTTCCCGAGCCAATGCTACCTTCCTTCATACCGGAAGGCAAAGACATACAAATGGTATCCACAAGTTCATCTAACTCTGGGGTAAGTAGAAAAAGTGCTTAATTGCCAGAATCTCTCACTGCACTGTCGGACTTTTCTGTCATTTCAACAGTAAAACACTGTAAATCTGTTACACAGCATTAAGGCTGTAGATTGCACTGAATTATGGGTAAAATGCTTAAAAAGTACTGTTATTGAAAATGACTCTAACATGCTGTACTTCTTTATGGTAATAGCTTAGGCCTACTGTAGATTAAAATGATCTGTTTCGGGCACCAACCTCATGCTGTCTGGCGAGACATGAATATCAGACTATTTTATTAAATATCTTCTTGAAGCTGCTGTGAAGTGGAAGAACATTTTCAGAAGCTACTGGGTAGGTAGGTACCTTGGCTTGTTTATACACTGCTTTCGGAAAGTATTCAGACCCCTTGACTTTTTCGACATTTTGTTACGTTACAGCCTTATTATAAAATTGAAGGTAGGCCTTGAAATACATTATTCCCCTCATCGAGCTACACACAATACCCCATAATGACAAAGCAAACACAGTTTTTAGAAAAGAAAAATGGAAATTTACATTTACATAAGAATTCAGAGCCTTTACTCAGTACTTTGTTGAAGCACCTTTGGCAGCGATTACAGCAGCGCGTCTCCTTGGGTATTACGCTACAAGATTGGCACACCTGTGTTTGGGGAGTTTCTCCCATTCTTCTCTGCAGATCCTCTCAAGCTCTGTCAGGTTGGATTGGGAGCGTCGCTGCACAGCTATTTTCAGGTCTCTCCAGAGATGTTCGATCGGGTTCAAGTCCGGTCTCTGCCTGGGCCACCAAAGGACAATCAGAGACTTGTCCCCAATCCACTCCTGTGTTGTCTTGGCTGTGTGCTTAGGGTCATTGTCCTGTTGGAAGGTGAACCTTCGCCCCAGTCTGAGGTCCTGAGTGCTCTGGAGCAAGTTTTCATCAAGGATCTCTCTGTATTTGCTCTGTTCATCTTTCCCTTGATCCTGACTAGTCTCCCAGTCCCTGCTGCTGAAAAATTATCTCACAGCATGATGCTGCCACCACCAAACTTTACTGTAGGGATGGTGCCAGGCTTCCTCCAGAAGTGACACTTGGCATTCATCAGACCAGAGTATCTTGTTTCTCATGGTCTGAGAGTCTTTAGGTGACTTTTGGCAAACTCCAAGCGGGCTGTCATGTGCGTTTTACTGAGCAGTGAGTTCTGTCTGGCCACTCTACCACAAAGGCCTGATTGGTGGAGTGCAGCAAGGTTCTTCCATCTCCACAGAGGAACTCTAGAGCTCTGTCAGAGTGACCATGGGGTTCTTGGTCATCTCCCTGACTAAGGCCTTCTCTCCCGATTGCTCTGTTTGGCCAGGCGGCCAGCTCTATGAAGAGTCCAATGTGTTGTTGGGGACCTTCAATGGTAGAAAAAAAAATTGTACCCTTCCCCAGATCTGTGCCTCGACACAATCCTGTCTCTGAGCCCTATGGATAAATCCTTCAACCTCATGGCTTGGTTTTTGATCTGACATGCACTGTCAACTCTGGGGCTTTATATAGACAGGTGTCCTCCTTTCCAAATCATGTCCAATCAATTGAATTTACCACAGTTACCCATTAAGTTGTAGAAACATCTCAAGGATGATCAATGGAAACAGGATGCACCTGAGCTCAATTTCGAGTCTCTTATCAAAGGGTTTGAATACCTTTGTAAATAAGGTATTTCTGTTTTGTATTTTTTTTAATTAATTTGAGAAAAACTATTAAAACTATTAAAACCTTTTTTCTCTCGCTTTGTCGTTATGTGGTATTATGTGTAGATTGCTGAATATTTTATTGAATCCATTTTAGAATAAAGCTGTAACGTAACAAAATGTGGAGGAAGTCAAGGGGTCTGAATACTTTCCGAAGGCTCTGTAAGTATCTTTATTACGAACCAACATTGAATTGCTGCATGTTTTCTTAGCTAGTTAGTTGGCTAATGTTGACACAAGCCCTTTCGATCGGCTCTAAATTGCTCGTAAATGTCTTACTCTGTGCGACCTAGAAAGAAATCAGACAGATAATAATTGTTGTGATGATAGGCTTTGCTGTACCGCAGCCTCTGAGTGCAGTAGGGAATCAACTGAGCACAGATCCGGGACCCATTATGTTTTCACTATTACTACAGAGAAATGGCTTGTTTTTAGCAATTCAAAAGACATGACCGTTGGATAAGACTCATAGTGTTGTGCCTGCCAACCACTGGGCAGCTCTATCACAGTGTCACCGGAGGTAGCAAGAAGCATATCCAATTTATTTTCCTCCCAGGATTATATTTCAAGTAGGATTGCAGCCTACACAAAAAATAACTAATATTGCTAGCCATCTGGATGTCACTGTGATACAGTCTACTCAATGAGGAGAGCATGAATGGCAACAACACCGGCACAGTATTCTCCTTAGCTGTCACAACCCTGTGTGACATACAATTGAAGTCGGAAGTTTACATACACCTTAGCCAAATACATTTAAACTCTGTTTTTCACAATTCCTGACATTTAATCCGAGTAAAAATTCCCTGTCTTAAGTCAGTTAGGATCACCACTTTGTTTTAAGAATGTGAAATGTCAGAATAATAGTAGAGCGTGATTTATTTCAGCTTTTATTTCTTTCATCACATTCCCAGTGGGTCAGAAGTTTACATGCACTCGATTAGTATTTGGTAGCATTGCCTTTAAATTGTTTAACTTGGGTCAAATGTTTTTGGAAGCCTCCCGCAAGCTTCCCACAATATGTTGAGTGAATTTTGGCCCATTCCTCCTGACAGAGCTGGTGTAAATGAGTCAGGTTTGTAGGCCTCCTTACTCGCACATGCTTTTTCAGTTCTGCCCACAAATTTTCTATGGGATGGAGGTCAGGGCTTTGTGATGGCCACTCCAATACCTTGACTTTGTTGTCCTTACGCCATTTTGCCACAACTTTGGAAGTATGCTTGGGGTCATTATCCATTTGGAAGAGCCGTTTGCGACCAAGCTTTAACTGATGTCTTGAGATGTTGCTTCAATATATCCACATAATTTTACTCCTCATTATGCCATCTATTTTGTGAAGTGCACCAGTCCCTCCTGCAGCAAAGCACCCACACAACATGATGCTGCCACCCCGTGCTTCACGGTTGGGATGGCGTTATTTGGCTTGCAAGCCTCCCCCTTTATCCTCCAAACATAACATTGGCCATTATGGCCAAACTGTTCTATTTTTGTTTCATCAGACCAGAGGATATTTCTCCAAAAAGTACAATCTTTGTCCCCATGTGCAGATGCAAACCGTAGTCTGGCTTTTTATGGCGGGTTTGGAGCAGTGGCTTCTTCCTTGCTGAGCTGCCTTTCAGGTTATGTTGATATAGGACTTGTTTTACACTGGATATATATACCTTTGTACCTGTTTCTTCCAGCATCTCCACAAGGCCCTTTGCTGTTGTTCTGGGATTGATTTGCACTTTTCGCACCAAAGTAAGTTTATCTCTAGGACACAGAACGCGTCTCCTTCCTGAGCGGTATGACGGCTGCGTGGTCCCATGGTGTTTATACTTGCGTACTATTGTTTGTACAGATGAACGTGATACCTTCAGGCGTTTGGAAATTGCTCCCAAGGATGAACCAGACATGTGGAGGTCTACAATTGGCTGATTTATTTTGATTTTCCCATAATATCAAGCAAAGAGGCACTGAGTTTGAAGGTAGGCCTTGAAATACATCCACACGTACACCTCCAATTGACTCAAATGATGTTAATTAGCCCATCAGAAGCTTCTAAAGCCATTTTTCCAAGCTGTTTAAAGGCAAAGTCAATTTAGTGTATGTAAACTTCTGACCAACTGGAATTGATACAGTGAATTATTACTGAAATAATCTGTCTGTAAACAATTGTTGGAACAATTCCTTGTGTCATGCACAAAGTAGATGTCCTAACCGACTTACCAAAACTATAGTTTGTTAACAAGAGATTTGCGGAGTGGTTGAAAAACAAGTTTTATTGACTCCAACCTATGTGTATGTAAACTTCCGACTTCAACTGTATACGTAACTGTCTTATTTGAATTTGTTCAATGCCTCAATTGATTTTCACACCGCTATATTGGATATTTGGCTGTACTGGTTCGAATCCACCCAAGATGATGAACCCTTGGGTGACAAGGTAGCCCAGGGGAAGACAGCTGTTCTCAACCCTCACTGAGTTTGATTGAAGATGTCTAGTGAGGTAAGTACACACACACACACACACACACACACACACACACACACACACACACACACACACACACACACACACACACACACACACACACACACACACACACACACACACACACACACACACACACACACACACACACACACACACACACACACACACACACACACACACACACACACACACACACAACACCTGTTTGATATGTCCCATGTCACCTATCTTTTTACCCACAGACTAACAGCCCTGGTGCTCTCTGTCTCTCGTTCAGTTCTTTCTTTTTCTCTGTCCGTCTTAGGGGTGAGAAGAGCTGACAAATCAAAACTGAGGATTGTTACGGCGCCCCATGAGGAACACCCGCTGACTTCTCTCTCCTGGATGATCTCCTGCCCAAACTGTCCCGTTGTGTTTCACTGCCTCTAAACACCGTTACACCAAATAGTTGCCCTGATTACCATAGATCTAGGATTGTACCCCACACCCCACTCAAAATATAGTTTTTAAAAACACCCCACACAAAATATAGGTTTTTTTTGTGTGTTTTAATTGTGCTCTTACTTGTTTAAATATGTGTTAACTGTTCTTACTTCTGTTGTCAATTCTGTTAATGTTGTTATCAGTTTAAATAAACATATTTTATGCACAAATTTATTGTTTTTCTTACATTTATTGTAGCTTTCAGGGAGATTTTCACTGTACGTTTACAGCATTATACTGGCACCAGTGTTGTCAGCTCAATACTGCAATTTTGCTGACATATATTTGACAGTACTATTTTCCTTACTGTAAAACATTACATCATCCCCTTACAGAAGGGATGCTGTAATATGTTTTACGGTAAGGAAAATAGTACCGTCAAATATCACAGCATCACGGCTGTAAAGCAAAATTACAGTATTCATCTGGCAACTCTGAGGCCAGTATAATGCTGTACATTTACAGGGGAAAGTTTTACTGTGTATCCCTTTAATAAGTGCTTAGTAATGACCTAGTAAAGGAGTTGTGAGTTATTTTCACATAATATTTCCACCTGTCTGACAATAAAAACTGCTTAACAACAGGTGTCAAAATGTGTAATGACAAAAAAATGATCAAAACTTATCAGAACATGTTAATCCAATGTTGTTACTAGGGTAATTGCAGCATTACGTACTATACAAGTTTAGAGCAAGTTAACGTAAAGTGTGACCCCGCATCGTAGTCCAAACAGTGATATTACCCCAGGGAAAAAAAAGAATACTCTTGTGGTTGTTAATATGATGACGCACGAATCATGTGTGACGCACAAAACGCTTCAAAGGCCATGTCTGATTACGCTAGTGTGTTAAAGTGAGTGAAAACAGATGGTGGAGAGTTCATTTGCAGATGAATGTGTCATCCACGCGTTACATCTGTTGCAACACATCCAGTAGCGTCGAATGCCTCATTAAAACATGCTGGGGAAAAACGACTGAGTTTATTCTACCACATTTAAAAAAAATCCACTTTAGAAGTTGAAATATAGCATGCTGACATCTCAAGAATTTCCAACTTGATAAAAGTATGTTTTATGTATTATTCAGAATATACTGTATCCGATTAAAGGTATACTCCATGATGTGACGTAGATGCAGAAAGTAAACGGCATAGTGGGTCAATTTCCTCAACAACGAAGAGCGTTGATGTGCGAGGCTCAGCTTCTCTGCTCTTTTGGTCCCGTGGCTACTGTGTGAGAGCGAAGTGTTGCATCTCGCCCATCTCAATATCTGTGGTGCTGCTTGTGGCAACGTCATTTCGCTGAGACTACCTTTAAATACATCTGGATTAAGAATGACTAATGTGACAAATCAATCAACTCTCAATAATCTGATGAAAATATAGGACTGGGGATTATATTTTAAGAAGCAGGCCGTGGCCTATCGGTCGGTGTGGTGAATTGATGATCGCAATGGGGATGGTTAAGAGGCTTATTAGGCAGTGTCCTTGAGAAATCTGTTACCTTCTCCTGGTTTTTCCTCACTGACCCTCAATTCAGGAACTGTTGGATTAGTTGAGGCTTTATACCTACTCTTAGAATTGTTTTGCAGTCAGGTGGTTTGATGGATGACGAATCTCTGACTACACATTACAAATGACATAAACAATGAACTCTAACAAGGCTAATTGTTAAATGCTGTTCCCCAGATTTAAAAAAAAGGTTCTTTCCCATTACTGTACGTTGTAACTCGGGGCTACTGTGCTATCGTAGTCTGTACACACCTCCTCAATAACACGAGGACTATTTGTGTCTCTTTCAATACATTTTATTTTGGTGGTCTCAGACAACTGTTCCCATTGTTCCAGTATGAATAACCTCCTAACCCTGCATAGTAAACTGCCTGTCGGTCCACATGAAAATGAAAACCATCATTCATTAACTGCATCCTGCTGGCTGCCTTGTAATCGAATTACACTGCCCAGGGGGGGTTCTCAGCTGTTGGCGTCATTCACTCCAAGCCATTGCTGGCTCGTTGAAAACCAATAGCGGTGACTGATTGACTACATCATTGTAGTTGAATTGCTTATGATCCTAGCTCCATTACTCCCCGCCGCTGCTCTGCTCGTGTCCTGTCATCGCCATCCTATTGCACTGTACTGTTCAGTGAATCAATGTCTGATCATGCCCTCGCATATTGCTGTTGTTGTCTATTCACTGAAGTGATAGCATAAGGTTTGAAATCATTCGTATTTCCCAAGACTTAGTATTTCCGTATAATGACTTATCGCCTTTGTCTTTTCCTTCCAGATGAGATGGATGGATAGAAGACGGCTGGACACGGATTCGTTTGGCTGCCGATCACAAGAGGCCCGCTGTGCCAAAAGGGATCACCGGGATGTGGACACCTCGACAGCTATTTGTCCCGTTATGGAGCCAACGTGCATTGTTTGATACAGCGACACGGCGATGAAGCACTAACAGCTTTAGCAGAGAGACAAGGTCCTGTGTGCTGTAATACTTCTCTAAGAAATTGACCCTGTTGTACAGGGGATTTGGGGATTTTTTTTGCCATGTGTCAAATCAGCTTGCCAGCCGCCCCACGTGACAGACTCCCTTGACAGGAGGGCAGCGAGACGTCGACCAAAGATGGCCGACAACGCCATCCCACCCCTGATGCTTTTGTCTACAGGGCAAACGCGTTGGGGTGGAGTACTTCCAGGTTTCATCCTACCCTCTTTCCCTATTTTTTCTCTACTCCTCTATACTCTCATATCTTCCTCAACGGCTGCTGTTAGTTTGCCGGGATTAGACTATGACTATGGAGCCCAGCCCAAGTTTGTTTGCACCCCAATTCCAGCGGACGCAGACCCCAGCTGCTTCACACCAGGCGGGTCAGCACACGGACCTGTCCACGACAGACCCAGCAGTAATGGGCATCATGGACCTGCTGCAGGGGCGCCCAATGGTAACGGCAGGAGGCCGATGGGAATGGGGATGGGGATAGGAATATCAGACGAGGCCAAATCCACCATCCTGCACCTTCGCGAGAGCCTGGTGCGGCAAAAGGAGACCATCTTAGACCAACGGGAGACGATCAGGGAACTGACTGCCAAGCTGACCCTCTGTGAGGGCTTTGGCCGGGGAGTGGGTCATCACGATGACCATCACGACGACCACCATGGAAACGCGCGTCACAACTCCCATCACCCGAGCTCGCATCACTCCTACCATGACACTGACCACCACGGGGACCCACACTACCCACTGAACAATGGGCACCGATCAGACCCACACCACAGAGGGAAGGATAACTCTGGGAGCAAGCATGGGGCCTTCTCCCCTGAGCAGACTAGGAAAACGCTACAGACACTCAAGGAGAGGCTGGAGAACTTGCAGGTGAGTGGGAACAGGATCAAAGGATGAGTAGGAAAAGGGATAGGAAGCTTATTTGCCCTTTGTGTGAATAGAGGTCATCTTGCGCATCACTACGGGGCACTGTTTGTCTCGCTCCTGACCTGAAATGAAGCACGACAAAGGGCGTTCCGGCTTTCTCCCACGCCGCGAGGATATAAGTGGCCTACATCCCAAGTTCCATCCACGTGTGTGCGTATGAAGACCTAAATTGATGAGTTAATTATCCTGACTCTCACCATAGAGCCGTCTTGCACTAATGCAATGGGAATTCATGAAGCCTAGGAGAGGGTCCTGTTGAGTGATTGTATGACATATGACTGTTGACACTAACAACCAACCGAACACAGTTTGTTTATTTTATTGCATGAATGAAGTTCCTTTATAGATACAAAAATCAAACTTAACTGACCACTATTTTGGGGGGGATTATGAAAGATGATTGTTTTATTCTAATGATTTCTGTTTCTCATTATGAACCAGCTGTGTTTAAAGTGATTCTAGCACTCCATAATGAATTGTAAGACCTGCTATAAGACTTGGCATACAGTCTAAGACAAAAAAGGTGCTATCTAGAACTTCAAAGCGTTCTTCGGCTGGCCCCATAAGAGAACCCTTTGAATAACTATTTTGGGTTCCAGGTAGAACCCTTTACACAGAGGGTTCTACATGAACAAAAAGGGTTCTCCTATGGGGGCAGCCGAAGAGCTCTTTTGGAAGCCTTTTTTTCTATGAGTGTCGGCATTAATAACACTTGTTAATACTGGTGGTTCATTGAAAGTAGATGCCGACCGATATAGTGTTTTACAGCAGGGAGAATTAAAAGTGAACATTTTTCACACTGAGTTCTCTTAGATTGCCAACCAAAAGAGCAGTTGTCCCCCCAAAAAATTATTCAAATGTTGCTTGCTTACATTGTGACAATAATGACCATGAGAATGGCCGTAAGTGTTCAGATAACACTGAGATTCACTTTCTTCATCCTATTTATTGAATATCGGTTATCGGTGGATTTATCGGCCTTTATCGAAACATCGGTTAAAGGCCAATATTGGCCAATAATATAGATGAAACGATATATTTGTCAGGCTCTAAAAATATACCGTTATCAAATATTCTTGCTATAAGACATCAGATAGGCTTATAGCCTATGCGCGCATTAATAACACATAATAACACTGGCGGTTCATAGAGAAAGGGTTACACAGAAACCTTTGCATTGAGGGTGTTAGACAAAGGCAGTACAGCTGAGATTGGAGCTCCGTCACATAACAGGGACGTCTATGCCGCGAACCGGTTTCCAAGTGTTGCAGGGTTCTAGACACCTTCAATGCCAATTAGCATCATCCATGGTGATGAGCTAATAATCTTGGTGTGCTCTGGCACTGACTAAAGCCGGATTTGATCAGAGACACTGACAGAAGTAGAGGGAGGGAAGGAAGGAAGGAGGTTTTCCAAGGAGGGAGGAGCCGACTTTAGTATTATTTCATTTATCTGCCCACTTGGAGAGATTAGGGGCAGCACAATATGGCCGAAGGAAGCAACCCAGGATGGGCTGAAGTAGAAGAGGTGTCTAAAGAACAAACAAAAAAACAGCTCTTTAAAAGTCCTACTATGGAAATAAATTACCATGGATATGCTCCAGAAAGTGTTAATTACCAAGCACATGGACTAATAATAAGGTATGCAAACATTTCCTATTATAACTATTATTAATTCTCTCTCTTTCTCCAGGCCAGGAATTCCTCCAGCTCCTATTCAAGCTCACTGAGAGACCTCCTGCAACGTAAAATCAATGCACTTGAGAAGCAGCTCAACAATCACTACGGTGGGCATCATGATTATGGTCACCATGACGACCACCACGATGACCACCATGACGACCACCACGATGACCATCCGGACGACCACCACGACGACCACCATGAACCTAGTCACCGCGATGACCACCACGATGATCATCACGATGACCAACATGGACCGGGTCACCACGACGACCACCATGATGACTATCACGACACCCACACCCCCACCCCCACCCGCTACAACAACCGCCCCAACAACCGTCAAAACAGTCACCATGATGACCATCACTATGACCGACACTATGACCGCCATTATGATCGTAGCCACGGCCGCCATGACACACACCATAACGACCACCATGACGATCACCATGACGACCATCCTGATGATCATCACGACGACCACCACGATGATCTTCACGATGACCACCGTGAAAACGGTGATGACCACCAAGGCAATGACGACCATGGCCATCGTCCTCGTCCAGCCTATAACAGCAAGCCACCACCTCCATTACCTCTTGGCCGTGGACACAACAAGCTGGAAACTGTGCTGAGCCACCTTAACCACAGGAACTCTAACCCTGGTATTGAAACTCTCTGATAAATAACCCACTTTGCCATTGTATACTCTTGTCCGATTTATATCATGCATTCCAAATTGTAGCTGTAGGTACAGACATAGTCAGTGCAAGAGGCGCCACTACAGTCCCTGGTTTGAATCCAGTTTGTATCACATTCGGCCATGATTTGGAGTTCCATAGGGCGGCGCACAATTGGCCAAGCATCGTCTGAGTTTGGCCTGGATAGGCCGTCATTGTAAATAAGATGCTGTTCTTAACTGACCTGCCTGGTTAAATAAAGGTTAAATAAAGGTTAAATAAAGGTTAAATAAAATAAAAAAAACATATACGCTACCGTTCAAAAGTTTGGGGTCACTTAGAAATGTCCTTGTTTTTGAAAGAAAAGCACATTTTTTTTGTCTATTAATTAAAATAACATCAAATTGATCAGAAATACAGTGTAGTCATTGTTCATGTTGTAAATGACTATTGTAGCTGGAAACGGCAGATTTTTAATGGAATATCTACATAGGCGTACAGAGGCCCATTATCAGCAACCGTCACTCCTGTGTTCCAATGGCACCTTGTGTTAGCTAATCCATGTTTAGAATTTTGAAAGGCTAATTGATCATTAGAAAAACATTTTGCAATTATGTTAGCACAGCTGAAAACTGTTGTACTGATTAAAGAAGCAATACAACTGGCCTTCTTTAGACTAGTTGAGTATCTGGAGCATCAGCATTTGTGGGTTCGATTACAGGCTCAAAATGGCCAGAAACAAATAACTTTCTTCTGAAACTCAGTCTATTCTTGTTCTGAGAAATGAAGGCTATTCCATGCGAGAAATTGCCAAGAAACTGAAGATCTCGTACAATGCTGTGTACTACTCCCTTCACAGAACAGCGCAAACTGTCTCTAACCAGAATAGAAAGAGGAGTGGGAGGCCCCGGTGCACAACTGAGCAAGAGGACAAAAACATTAGAGAGTCTAGTCTGAGAAACAGACACCTCACAAGTCCTCAACTGGCAGCTTCATTAAATAGTACCTGCAAAACACCAGTCTCAAAGTCAACAGTGTAGAGGCGACACTGGGATGCTGGCCTTCGAAGAACACAGACACTGGCAAATTACTTTAATTTCACTTCCTCAGCTGTTCGTTGCTCATATTTTGCTGTTTTGTATTCCAACAGGTACCCGGAAAAAGCCAAAGAGTCCGGATGCTTTCCAGATTGGCTTCCCTATGCGCACTAACTACATGTATGGAAGGATAAAAAAGACCCTACTCATTGAAATCTTCACCCTCACTGTCTGCCTCTGGATAAAAGGGGGATCAGGGCCAGGCCTCGGCACGCCCTTCTCCTACTCTGTCCCGGGACAGGCCAACGAACTGGTTCTGATCGAATGGGGCAACAATCCCATGGAACTACTGGTTAACGACAATGTAAGAGCATGATTGCATATTTAGCATATTTTCACATTGTGCCCCGAGTGACCAATTTGTGAAGATATACTGTACATTCTCACTTCTTACACACATACAGTGCATTCGGAAAGTATTCAGACCCCTTGATTTTTTTCCACATTTTGTTACGTTACAGCCTTATTTTAAAAATGGATTAAATCGTTTCTCCCCCCTCGTCAATCTACACACAATACCCCATAATAACAAAGCAAAAACAGGTTCTGACAAGGAGTGTTTGAACATTCTTATCAACATTTTAAGTAAGCATATGTTATCAGTCAGTTGTCCCATTGGCAGCACAAGTGGAAAATCAATCACCTCAAGGCAAGCAAGCTTACACTTCAGTGGCAGGTGACTCCATTCTCATCCAATCAGGCACCAGATTTCGATTTATCTCCTGTCCTCAAGGAACGAGGCAGGGGGCAGTTGTGACAGTTACAGTTCACCTGGATCCTGCTATCACCCCGTCTTTCCCCCTTAGAGACAGTGGCCCTATCCTCATCTATCATCCTCCCTAATGGCATAAGACCTCAGAGGGCAAAGGGCAAGCAGCTTACCTAGCACAGTCATGTGGAGAGGCGTCCCATGACAGGGTGGACGCGGGGATAGACACATGGTCCGGGCCCATACTATACCTGTGCATGAGTCAGGGTTTCACCCAGACAAGAGGGGATTTGGTGGTTCAACCTGGGAGATGCCTAGCTATGGCACCTGAAGGCTATGTTGTTATGAGCTGACACAAAAGGAAAAAAATGACATTACTTGAAATGCGATGGCTATTTGTACCTATTCACAAAACCGGACAAATCTTTCATAAAATATCTGCCTAAAAAACAATATTTGTGTTGAATTTTTTCAAAATGTCCACGACAATGACACTACAGTCAGCCAATGAACCAATCAATTAACCTAGTAATAATCTCTTTCTCCCAACAGAACTTTGCCCATTTCTCTCACGGAAATATTTTGTTTGGACTCTTTGGCTTGAGCCAATTAATCAATCAATCAGCCAATCATGCAATTATTTAATCAAGCCAGTGACTCTATTTCTCTGCACAGGCAGTGACGTTGCCCATGGCTATGACGGATGGGAAGTGGCACCACCTGTGCATGACATGGTCGTCACACGATGGGCATTGGGAGGCCTTCCAGGATGGCGTCAAAAGGGGGTCTGGAGAGAACCTATCTGCATGGCATCCCATCAAGCCTGGTGGAGTCTTTATTCTGGGCCAGGAACAGGTACAACTATACGTTTTCTCGCTATGAATTTGCATTCTCAAAGTTCTGAAGAACATATAAAACGCTGGGATAGGAACTGAAATTTCAAACAGCAGTACTGGATCCCACGGCTGCCTCCAAATGTGACCAGCAGGGAATTGCCTGTCACAATTCCCAATTTTGGGCTTTGCAGAATACAAAAAGTGGTTAATACAATCATGTTAAAGATGATTATCATTTACTTGTGTCCTGAGAAGACACAGGCTATTGCCAAAAACTAAGCTTAGAAATCAACTATAGCATTAATAAGCAACTACTTACTAGTTTTTTCCCTACTTTGCAACTACTAGCATGTTAGCTAACCCTTCCCCTAACCCTAACCCATAGCCTAGCTAATGTTAGCCACCTAGCTGACGTTAGCTTTAGCCACCTAGCTAACATTAGCCACAGCATATCATATGAATTGAAATTCATAACATTTCATACTAAATGGATGATGGACATCCACAAATTAATTCATACCATATGAAATGTAACATATCAAACTAAATGCAGTGTCCCAGATTTACATTCACTATGTTACGTCTACCCCTGAGTCCAGGTTGGAGCATCTGCTAAATGACTCAAATGTAAATATAAAATGACTGATCCCTCTGAAACATATTACAGCTTAAACTGTTGCTAATGCTTCAAATTCATCACTCAGTTTGGTCTTCCTTGGGAGATCCACTCTGACCGGGGCTCTGAATGTCATGTCTAGTGAGTTCCGGGAAGTGACTGATGATATAGGCCACAAATAAGAAGTTACCATAAGACTAGGCCATAAAATGGTTTTAAGTACGAGGGTTCATTGATCTGAACGGCCTAGTTTTAGAACGTAGTTGGCGGGTTAACCAACCTTGCTTTGAAGGGGTAAAAAGGTAGAGAACTCAAAGGCGAGACAAGTCTGTTTAAATAATTGTGTATGGATCTTTTATTGTGGTATATCTAGTACTTTTATATATTTTGTGGGCCTTTAGTCTTAACAATTACCCTGTGTTTTCCTAACAGGATACCCTAGGTGGCCGATTTGACGCCACCCAGTCCTTCGTGGGCGAGATGTCAGACCTCCAGTTGTGGTCCCGCGTTCTCACACCCAATGAAATCTATAGCCAGGCTTCCTGCGGAGGTCACCTGGCGGGTGACCTCATCTCCTGGACAGAGGCAGTGGTCGAGCTTCACGGCGGGGTCACCAAATACCCATTTGACCCCTGCCACTAAGGACTACCCCACCCTGATGTTATTTAACGAGCTGTCTGGTGTGGCAGCAGGGCTCTGTGCACTACGCTGCAGACACATGACAGGCCCTTAGCAACAAACCAGGCTGGCCCTTAGCCATTCTGCAATTTTGCCATCCCTTTCCTCTCTGTTCTGCCTTCCCCCTCGCTGGGCCGAGGAACTGGGAAGACTTTAAAAGAGCAAAGGCTGGATTTAACTGAATGGCCATGACCGCTGCTGCTCCCGGGATCCAATACCGGTAATAGGATTCCCTGTCTTTAAATGGGTCCACCCATGTTTGCCTCGGGCCTTAGTAAAAGCCCTTCATCAGTCAGGTGTTCAAAGAATCATAACATTTTACTGGGACATATTATGCCGGGATATGGTTCTCAAAATCCTAACACTCCAGATGTTATTTGTTCGTCTTTCTGGTTTTTTTTTTGCTGGCGAGCAGGACGATACCAGTGACTAAAAGGAGACAGAATGCTCATAAACCAACCGTGGACAAAATGGAATGAACAAACTAAAGGCACTCAAAACAGCCACATCGATGGCAAGTGTATGAGTTGGAAGACAATGATTTGATGATTGAATGTGATGAATGTGAGGTACTACATTGTATTTTTTTGTACATGAAGATGGAGGATCTCATCTATGGTTGTAGTTTTTTTTTGGAGGGGGGGGGGTTTAGCCTGTCTCAACTCTACCTTTCACGCAAAAATGTTAGAGGACTATTTTATACTACTGTGTTGTACACACGTGCAACGTTCCATTTCATTTTTCAGATGAATTTAGCTCTACCAATATCAACTGATCAACACTCACCTGGATTGTAATTTCTATCAGTGTGTCTGAAATGGCTGCCAGGTTTTATGAAACACCCGAGTTGAAGTTGTGGATATGAGCCCGCATAAATACAGGTTAACTGCCTGTCAAGAGGTCCTAAGCTATTGCTGACATCTCCATTGTAATCTTGTGGTTATACAGGCAGATTTACCTGACAAATAGAGCTTGGATCTAGATCCAGACTATTTCCGTGTTGTCATAGCAGACACATGCTCTTAAATACATTCACGCATGAATGCACATGCACTCAAAACAATTCTGTAATGCTCTAAAAGGCTTCTTTTCAAAGTCAACCTCATCCAATGTTGGTTTTTATTAATTGGGTCCTGTGTTTTTTATGCATGTAAAATGCGTATAAAAATAGGTTTAAAAAAAATATAGCCTGTCTTGAATATCAACTGTCAAAATCATAAACAAATACAAACCATTCATTTTTTTTGTAAATATAAGTCATTTTACACAACAACACATCCTTTCCTTGTCTATCCTTTCACTGTGGTCAACCCTTTTCTGTCTGTAAAAGCATTCAAATTAGGAATTGATTTAGTTGTATTTGCTTACTCACCCCCATTTCACTGTGGGCTATTAAGTTCGGAATGTCTATGTCTCATTGAATCACATGAACACTGATCGTAAAAGGGTCATCTGTTGTTGCCATGGTGATAGTATAGAGCTTAGCTGGACATGCCCCCCTGACCACTAATAATCATTACAACCATTACAGGACACAACAATTACAGTGGGTGACAAGTTGAGCATTATAAAAACCCATGCTCCCATTTTCCTGTTAGTGGGCCAAATGTATGTGAAGTAAAACAAACAATTATGTTTCTCATTTGTGACAAATAAAAAATACTATTGATTCATTAATGAATGCTAATACACCTGACTATAATTCAGGTTAAAAAGCATTGAATGCAGTTGTATAATCTGAATCTATGTTGCTTCCATAACGTTTGCTTAATCTCGCCTTTGGTATACATTTTAATCTGTATATAAAGACACACTCAATAGTTTTTTTTTCTTTCTTGTCTGTAAATATTGAACAACCTTTTATTTATTAATTCTTGTGTGTTTGGTCAAAAGTCCCTTTCCTTTGTGTGTAAGCCAAAAACATGTCAAATGAATTGTAAAACTTAAATGAGGAATACATGAATAAAACTCTGTTAAAAATGTTTCAATAAAATCAAGATTTTGAATAAAACCGATTGCGTTTTATTCAATGAATGAATGGATATTTCATGTCATTTCTTTCATTGCTGGCCAGTCTTACCCTGCAAAGGCTGGTGCTGATCCAAGCTTTTGCTCCAGTCAAGCAGTACCACTTCTAATTGAAGCACTGAATAAAGACTGTGAATATTTGTTAAAACTGTGATTAAGTAGAATCAGATGTGTTACTGCTTTGATGGAGCAAAAGCTTGCGCCCACACCAGCCCTGTCAAGGTAAGATTTCCAAACACAGAGCATGCTGGGAAGGGCAGCTACCGCTATATTGCTTACACACATCCAGCCCCTTTACAGATCTGTGAACACCAAACAGGTCAAGGATGGGAGGCCTAAATACAAAAGAAGCAGAGGCATGATGACCAATCGGAGTCCACCTTGTTGGCCACAAGAGGGTGTGAGTTGCCTTTGGGAGGTGTTCTGTATGTTCAGTAGCCTATATCATCATGACGGCTTAAAGACCAATAAAAGTGGGACATATTATGCCGGGATATGGTTCTCAAAATCCTAACACTCCAGATGTTATTTGTTCGTCTTTCTGTTTTTTTTTCTTGTTTTTTTTTCTGTCCAAGTTAGAATGCTTCATCTTTGTTTTGTATGCTATAAAGAGGCAAGCAGCACAACAACAAAGATCATATATCATATATAATCAACAAGATCAGAAGAACAAAGTATACGAAATACATTTACTTTTGGCAAGGCACAATATAGGCTAGGTTTGGAATATCCGCCAGCAATAAGGTCCTACATCTTTTTCAGGAATGAACTGTAGCCTATTTGAACTCACAATATTAGCTGTCGCCTCAGCTCTGTACGGTATGCTTGTCTTTCTTCGTATAGCACTTTCAAACCCCCAGGGATGTCCTGTGCCTTGATATTTGCCTTGTGTCGAGAACCCGAGAGCTGATAAGCGTGCAGAGGGTGTGTGCTGTTGGAAGAATTCAAATCCTGTGGCTGCCGGTCTCAACTGGCTGGTGATTATCAGTTGGAAAAACAAGACTCTCGCACAGCCTACAAAATTGGTCCGTTTAAAAGCATAACGTAGCACCTAAGCCGCGTCAGTTGAAACAGATATGATTATGGATTATTGAGGATTTTTTTTTTTTTTAATGCAAGACTCTAGGTGTCTAAGTGTAGATAAGCTCTGCATTTTAAAACAATAGCAGTTATCGAAGCACGGAGGGCATTTGAATTAGAAGTCTTGTGACTGGACATTGCATTCTGTTATGGCCTACATACTGATTGCTGACATCTTTATTTTGGGCGCCATGTTGAATTGACCGAGACAACACCTAGAGACCAGGGGCCAAGGTTTCCCAAAAGCATCTTCCGGCTAAATTCAGCTTAGAACCATATGATCCTTGAGATGTTTTGGGAAACTGGCCCTGGAGAATCACAGATATTCTTAACAGAAACGTTACAACAAGCTATGTAGAGTTTTTACAAGTTGTCCACAAACATCACAACAGAATAACGGTGTTTGACCATAATCAAAACTTTTCCCGCCTAACAGGTTTGCTATCAAATGTACTTTGCATGAAGCTAAGGGTGACATACCGCCTCAATGCTCATTTGGGAGGTGGAACTCAGCAGAGCTGGATCTATTTGTCCTACTGCTTCGGGGGAATGGGAGTCATAAGACCAGGGGAGAATGGGACATCTGGACCGGGCTTGCTACATCCTAAAAAGACGGAGTGGTCAACAGAGAGAGGTGATGCCATTATCATAAAGTGATAGCACATTTTTATCCATAGACAAAAGCTCAGCTCAAATTCAAGTCTGGATTATTGCCTGTTTGATGTCTAAAAGACATAATGCTGTACTTGTTCTGTGTGTGAAATGTGTCTACAGTGACGTTGATGTCTGTGGCTGAACTATTCCCCCTCTCAGATTGGTGGTACACCCAGTACAGACAGTCATCACATTACCTGGCCCTCCTCTGTTTTCTACTGACCATGGCCACACTCCTACAGACATTTTACTGTGAGTTTTATTTGGTCATCATTTTGAAATGAACAGGTTCAAGGACCAGGAATAGGAGTCCACTGATTTACATTGTTATTGAAGGTCAAGACTTAAGGTTTAAACCCTAACTTGACCATTTGATTATAATTGTCTCCTGATGCTACCTCATCCTCACATTGCCCTTTCACTGTTTTGTGTCCATCACAATGGGGTCGCGGGGGTGCATGATGCAGTGGTGCAGATCACCTTGGTCTTCCAATCCCAGTCCGCCTTGCAGGAGGTCAGACTCAAAGACCTGACTCAGAAGCTGAACACCCTGAACCTCTCCTACCTCCTCCTCTTCCACAAGTACCCAGCACTCAACCAGTACTGTCCCATCACCAATAGCAGCACCAATGGTGAGCACACGTTCAGGTTGATCAAACTCTTGCTATGAAGGCATTAATTATGAAGAGTTTTGCTTGAGTTTGCAATAGTTCTGTGAGCTTTTAGCTGGGACATGGACGATGGCCTACTGGAAATACTCTCATCCAATGGCCTGTTTAATATATGGACAGGCAGACAAAAGATGATGAAGGATCACCAGGATCAACCTAAAATTCCAAAATGGCCAATACTGACAAGAGTGGTGCAAATGGTATACTATCACACTTGGCCTAGGCTTTTGGCCTGGCATCCTAATAACAGCATTGCTTTAGCTATTATTAGATCATATTGTAACACAATATATAATCACCACTTGAGAGTATTTCTATTATTGTATTTAGGAAATATTTTATTTATACAAGTGATCCTATAGAGATGTAAAAACCTGTAACATGGGGGACCTGCTTCACCCCTGTTCACCTTTACCCCTATGACATTGACTGACCTCTGGCGTAACCTTCCACCTGTTTCGTAGAGCGTGAGTGCAGGCCGTGCCCAGAGGGATGGGAGTCTTTTGGGGAGAGATGCTACCTCTACACCCATGACAGACTGGATTGGATTTCCAGTCAGTACCACTGCCTATCTGTAGGGGGCAACCTTGCCATGGTGAAGAGTGAGGAGGAGCAAGTATGACAGCCATGAACCCCATCACCCAATGATATCGATACAGATTTAGGTTTCTTTGGAGGAATGCATTGTAGCCTATTTATCAATTCTGTAATATCAAATTTGGATCTCATTTGAATCAAGAGATTATTGAGAACCTAAATCATGATAAATCAAAATCTTCACAAAAATCCTGTGCTTTGGCAGTAAATGGAGAACTGTGATTTACTGAGAATTACCTGGAACTATTGCCAATAAATAGGCTGCTCCGTCACTCAAAGCTGTGGTATTCCTTTATGCAAGTAGGCCTGATACAGACACAAACATCATCTAAGGTCAGTCATTCATGTTTAGACATTCACTGTGCAATTCAGTAAATTTGACCCTCTCAGTTAAAGTTAAGAATAGATTTATGAGTTCTACGAAAGTGTGGGGCCGTGTCTATTTGAGGCATCCGTCTGAGTGTTGCATTTCTCTCAGATTTTTCTGTGGAAGAGAGCCAAGGAGTTGAGCCAGGGAGACTCCTACTGGATCGGCTTGAGGAATGGTAACCCAGGCGGGGCCTGGCACTGGGTGGACGACTCCCCGGTGGAGAAGGGGTAACTTAGAATCTTAACTTAAAGTTACAGAAGATTTGCCTCTGAGGATAGTCTTGGGATAAAAAAAAAAAATAAAAGTCCCGTAAATTGATAGAAATATTGTCCAGAAATGACCTGAGTTTGGATCTCAATTCTATAGTTTGGCGTGGAGTCCTGAATCGAGACTCGAGACTGTATCACCTTACCTCAAATCACAGTACCATATGAGGATACTTACTGTATGAGGTCTCGTTGATGAGTTAAGCTCAAGAAGACAGTATATTTATTGCGATATGTCCATTTAATTTGATGAAATTCCATGTATGATGCATTACTGATGTATTACTCAGCATTGATGGTTATTTGACAAAGTAACCAAATGTATCTACAGTATATGGTCATTTTTTAAATGTTTTTTTTTTGTAAGTACAAACTGATGGTGTCTGTGTTACCTCTACAGGTTTTGGGACATATTTTGGGATCACGAGCCAGAGAAGGGGGACACCAGGGAACTGTGTGCCCGGCTGTCGCCAGGAGACAGCCACAGGGCCGGTTGGTACGCCACCATGTGCAAGAACAGCCTGAAGAGCATCTGTGAGAGGACCCAGGGCACCCTGCAGTGACAGACTCTATCTCAGGAGAGGAGAGAAAGGGGAAGGGAGAGGGGAGTCGGAGTCCGTGCCGTTTGGTTGCATTAAATATCTTTTAACTGTCTTTTGATGTATGGTATTGGTAATTGTGCAATGTATGTACAACTGAAATACATAACGAAATACCTATGATTTGTCATTTTCTCTTGCTGGTGGATGTGGGGGTTTGCACATTGAAAATTAAGTTGCTGTAAAATTGCTAGCCTACGTCCATTTTTGGACTTTTAAATTAAGAATATAAACCCATTGATTCTCCAAGTATTCACACCCCTTGACTTTTTCCAAATGTTGTTGTGTTACAGCCGGAAATTCACATGGATTGAAGTGTAGATGTTTTTGTCACTGGAATATACACAATAATTTTACAAATGATTTAAAAATGGAAAGCGGAAATGTCTTCAGTCAATAAATATTCAACCCTTTTGTTATGGCAAGTTTAAATAAGGGATAAAAAAGTGCTTAACAAGTCACATAATAAGTTGCATGGACTCACTCTGTGTGCAATAATACTGTTTAACATGATTTAAATGACTACAGTATCTCATCTCTGTACCCCGCACTCAATCCCTCAGTCGAGCAGTGAATTTCAAACACAGAGTCAACCACAAAGACCAGGGAGGTTTTCCAAAGCCTTGCAAAAAAATTAAAAGCAGACTGAATATCCCTTTGAGCATGGTGAAGTTATTAATTACACTTTGTATCAATAAACCCAGTCACTACAAATATACAGGCGTCCTTCCTAACTCAGTTGCCAGAGAGGAAGGAAACTGCTCAGGGATCACTATGAGGCCACTATGAGGCCAATGGTGACCCACGACTGCGTGGCCACGCACGCCTCCAACTCAATCATCAAGTTTGCGGACGACACAACAGTGGTAGGCTTGATTACCAACAACGACGAGACGGCCTACAGGGAGGAGATGAGGGCCCTCGGAGTGTGGTGTCAGGAAAATAACCTCACACTCAACGTCAACAAAACTAAGGAGATGATTGTGGACTTCAGGAAACAGTAGAGGGAAAACCCCCCTATCCACATCGATGGAACAGTAGTGGAGAGGGTAGCAAGTTTTAAGTTCCTCGGCATACACATCACAGACAAACTGAATTGGTCCACTCACACAGACAGCATCGTGAAGAAAAAACTGAGGATGGCTCAACAACATTGTAGTTAATCCACAATACTAACCTTATTGACAAGAGTGAAAAGAATTAAGCCTGTACAGAACAAAAAATATTTCTAAACATGCATCCTGTTTGCAGCAAGGCACTAAAGTAATACTGCAAGAAATGTGGCAAAGCAATTAACTTTTTGTCCTGAATGTTATGTTTGAGGCAAATCCTTATTTTCAAGGATAGTGGTGACTGCATCATGTTATGGGTATGCTTGTAATTGTTAAGGACTGAGGTGTTTTTCAGGATAAATAAACGTAATGAAGCTAAGCATCCTAGAGGAAAACCTAGTTCAGTCTGCTTTCGACCAGACACTGGGAGATGAATTCACCTTTCAGCAGAGTTGCTTATCAAGAAAAGAGTTGCCGAGTTACAGATTTGACCTAAATCTGTTGTCTAGTAATAATCAAAAACCAATTTGACAGAGCTTGAATAATTTTTTAAAGAACAATGTGCACATATCGTACAATCCAGGTAGAGACTTGCCCAGAAAGACTCAAAGCTGTGATTGCTGCCAAATGTGATTCTAACATGTATTGACTCAGGGGTGTCACTACTTATTTGCATGTTTATTTCTGTATTTCATTTTCAATAAATGTGCAAACATTTCAAAAACATATAATCACTTTGTCATTATGGGGTGTTGGGTGAGAAAACAAATCTGTTGAATACATTTTGAATTCAGGCTGTAACACAACAATGCTTTGAATAAGACAAGGGGTATGAATACTTTCTGGTGGCATTGTAACTTATGAATGAATGCCTTATGAGCTCAACTACCCCATCAGAAGCCAAAATATAAGTTTGTTTTTTACTCCATTGTTTATAACAATGGAATTATAAACAAACACTGTAGGCCTATAGCCGCGAAACATAGTTACATGTAGAAAACTATCATTTTGATATTATTTTATTTCACCTTTATTTCAACAGGGAGTCTGATTGAGACCAAGGTATCTTTCACCATGTATTTGATAATTTCACACATTTTACAAGATATCAATATAAAATACAAGAGACTACAAAAACACTAAACTACAGACACACTCAAGAAAAACAATCACATTCTTCAAATATATCTTCGATCAACATTTTGAACTGCCTGAGAGGCACCAACGTGTCTAGCTTAAAAGAGAACTCTGAAGATCGTTCCATACATGGGGTACATAGAAACTAAAGGCTGTTTTTCCATGAGCTGTAGCAACACACTGAATTTCCAGAGTCAGCATCCCTATGATTCCAGTGGGTCAGAAGTTTACATACACAAAGTTGACTGTGCCCTTAAACAGCTTGGAAAATTCCAAGCTTCTGATAGGCTAATTAACATAATTTGAGACAATTGGAGGTGTAGCTGTGGATGTATTTCAAGGCCTACCTTCAAACTCAGTGCCTCTTTGCTTGACATCATGGGAAAATCAAAAGAAATCAGCCAAGACCTCAGAATATTTTGTTAGACCTCCATAAGTCTGGTTCATCCTTGGGAGCAATTTCCAAATGCCTGAAGGTACCACGTTCATCTGTACAAACAATAGTATGCAAGTATAAACACCATGGGACCACGCAGCAGTCATACTGCTCAGGAAGGAAAAGCGTTCTGTCTCCTAGAGATGAACGTACTTTGGTGTGAAAAGTGCAAATCGATCCCAGAAGAACAGCAAAGGACCTTGTGAAGATGTTGGAGGAAACAGGTACAAAAGTATCTATATCCACAGTTAATCGAGTACGATATCGACATAACCTGAAAAGCCACTCAGCAAGGAAGAAGCCACTGCTCCAAAACCACCATAAAAAAAGCCAGACTGCGGTTTGCAACTGCACATGGGGACAAAGATCGTACTTTTTGGAGAAATGTCCTCTGGTCTGATGAAACAAAAATAGAACTGTTTGGCCATAATGACCATCGTTATGTTTGGAGGAAAAAGGGGGAGGCTTGCCGAAGAACACCATCCCAACCGTGAAGCACAGGCGGGGCAGCATCATGTTGTGGGGGCGCATTGCTGCAGGAGGGACTGGTACACTTCACAAAATAGATGGCGTCATGGCGAGGGGAAATTATGTGGATATATTGAAGCAACATTTCACTACATCAGTCAGGAAGTTAAAGCTTGGTCGCAAATGGGTCTTCAAAATGGACAATGACCCCAATCATACTTCCAAAGTTGTGGCAAAATGGCTTAAGGACAACAAAGTCAAGGTATTGGAGTGGCCATCACAAAGCCCTGACCTCCATCCTATAGAAAATGTGTGAACAGAACTGAAAAAGCGTGTGCGAGTAAGGAGGCCTACAAAACTGACTCAGTTACACCAGCTCTGTCAGGAAGAATGGGCCAAAATTCACACAACGTATTGGGGAAGCTTTTGGAAGGCTACCCGAAACCTTTGACCCAAGTTAAACAATTTAAAGGCAATGCTACCAAATACTAATTGAGTGTATGTAAACTTCTGACCCACTGAGAATGTGACGAAAGAAACAAAACCTGAAATAAATCATTCTCTCTACTATTATTCTGACATTTCACATTTTTTAAATAAAGTGGGTATCCTAACTGACCTAAGACAGGGGATTTTTACTCTGAGTAAATGTCAGGAATTGTGAAAAACTGAGTTTAATTGTATTTGGCTAAAATTTCAACTTCAACTGTAATTCTATGGGTCCGTGAAGATGTCAGGAATTGTGGGAGTTTTTGACGCAACGTCAAAGAGACCTACTTACTGATAGAGCAAGTAGTGATGAGTGCAAAACCTGTCACCTGTGATATATTGAAGTGCACTATGGAAACACTGCCTTCATGTAAATGATGTCACCGTAGTCTGCAACAGGAAGAAATGTTGATTGCATTCTACTATTTAGTGATAGTCATTACCTATTTCTATAGAAGGGCATGTTTATCCTCAGTTTCTTAAAGTAACTCTCCAGTGTTTCCAGATTTCTATGAAATATGACTTAGAATGAATTGCAATACGAGTGAAATAGTTTTCATTAGAAGATTAGAAGCATTTCATTAGAAGCAGGCCAGAGGTGGATGAACGCAGTGCCCTTATTTGGGTGTAGGGCCTGATCAGAGCCTGGAGGTACTGAGGTGCCGTTCCCCTCACAGCTCCGTAGGCAAGCACCATGGTCTTGTAGCGGATGCGAGCTTCAACTGGAAGCCAGTGGAGAGAGCGGAGGAGCGGGGTGACGTGAGAGAACTTGGGAAGGTTGAACACTAGACGGGCTGCGGCGTTCTGGATGAGTTGTAGGGGTTTAATGGCACAGGCAGGGAGCCCAGCCAACAGCGAGTTGCAGTAATCCAGACGGGAGATGACAAGTGCCTGGATTAGGACCTGCGCCGCTTCCTGTGTGAGGCAGGGTCGTACTCTGCGGATGTTGTAGAGCATGAACCTACAGGAACGGGCCACCGCCTTGATGTTAGTTCCCTAAGTAGTCCTGGATGTAGTATGTTACGTAAGAAGAATGAATAAGCCTCAGCCACTCCCTCCCAGCTTCTGTCTCCTCAAAAGTGTGTGGTTTGTTTACATTCTATGTAAAAAAAAATATTAGCAGCAACAGTTATGGTGTTTTGATAATAATGACTGAAAAGAACTATACTCATGGCACCTTTTTTTATTTATTGCCCTATCCACAAGTGGCGGTCAGTTCCATTTTTTATTCATGAGCATGGCCTTATTTCTATTACAGCATATTGGATCATTTTCCATTCACCCTGTTCATTGTAACAGCGATAGGTTTAAGCTACTACATGATACTCTAATTTTCCCTATACCCATGATGAGGTTGCTACATCTTAGCCTATGAATGAAATTGTTGTTGAAATTCTTACACAGGGACACTCGAAGTCAATCTTAAATTAATCATTGTTTATTTGTCAACGCTCTGGGGAGATTCCAACCAACTCAATGCACCAAGTACACATGTCGATCAGGAGCTCAACCGAGGCAGTCCTGTTAGTTCCCTTATATACTGGTTACAGACACGTTACATGGGCATAGTTCGTGGGGTTGGTTCCTACATATGTCTGGCACCGTCTCCTAAAGAACATTTTCTGGGCATTCTGCCAGATGGTCCTTAGGAGGAGGTCATGACTGCCCCCCCCCCCCTCATATCTTCATCAGGTAAAGGCAGGAACCAAGGATTGTTTATGAAATCAAAGACAAGATGAACCTTTTCAAGACTGTTTCTTCACACAGTAAAATTTCCTTCACAAAAGTTTACAATATAGGTGCACACAGGTTGAGAGAAAAATTGGAGGTGCTACCCTACAGAGTGCTGTTGAGGCTACTGTAGACCTTCAATGTAAAATAGTATGTTTTAATCAGTTATTTGGTGATGTGATTATATTTAGTGTACTTTTATCTAAAATGTATAACTTTAATGTTTTACAATTTTCATATTTCTGAAAATCACTGAGGAGGACGGTCCTCCCCTTCCTCCTCCGAGGAGCCACCACTGCTATCCACATCCTGGTGGCCATTGGTGGGAGGAGCTGTAGGAGGATGGGCTCATTGTAATGGTTAGAACGGAATAAATGGAACAGCATTGAACACATCAATCATATGGAAACCACATGTTTGACTATTTTCCATTTATTCCATTCTAGACAGTATAATCAGCCCGTAATCCTATAGCTCCTCCCACCAGCATCTGTCCCAACCTGTTGAAGACATTCGAAAGGATATCACTATTTTATTCCACTAACCCATCATAGCATGGGTTGAAAACAGTGTATACAGGCCTATGTGTGCCTATGGTTGAAAATTGATTGGCATGTGCGTTGCTAAAAAAATATCAATTACAAAAGAAAAATGCCCAGACACTAAATACAGGCACAACCAGTGGTTGTGGTTATTATTATTATTATATATATTTATATATATTTATATATTATTATATTATTATATATATTATTATTATTATATATATTGGTGGTTTTAGGTATAGGCGACGTGGGCAGCCGCCCAGGGCGTCACCTTGCCGGGGGCTGCACGGGGCGCACGCACAAAAAATAATTGGAATTTACATTTGCGCGATCTATTGTCTATTGCTCATTTGCACGTCACGTCAATGATATCATGTCATCGTGTAGGAAGGACTGTGGATCAATTAACCTTGTCGGAGTGGGCGTTCTGATTCTAGTTTGTGAGTTAGGCAGGCTACTTACTGCCTGGGAAGGTCTCCCACATATAAGTACGAGATGGGGAGGGGCCGGGGGTAGGTTGACTTCAGGTCTCCCCACTGGAAGCCCAAGGTAGGGGGAGCGGGGGAATCTATCAAATAGCGCACCTCTAAATTTGTACAATACTAATGCAATTAGTAAAATCCGTCACACTGTCAAATGCTACCAAATAAACCACAATTCATTCATAATATGAATATATAGTTTCACAGACATATTGTTGCATTTTTTTCTGGTTTGTGCTAAATCATTAAGAATAATGTTAAACCAGTCTGCACAGCACCAAGGTGAATTGGTTTAGTATTGACTCTTGGTTGACAGTGTTGGGGGACGGGTAATGTATTGACTCTTGGTTGACAGTGTTGGGGGACGGGTAATGTATTGACTCTTGGTTGACAGTGTTGGGGGACGGGTAATGTATTGACTCTTGGTTGACAGTGTTGGGGGACGGGTAATGTATTGACTCTTGGTTGACACTGTTGGGGGACGGGTAATGTATTGACTCTTGGTTGACAGTGTTGGGGGACGGGTAATGTATTGACTCTTGGTTGACAGTGTTGGGGGAGGGGTAATGTATTGACTCTTGGTTGACAGTGTTGGGGGAGGGGTAATGTATTGACTCTTGGTTGACAGTGTTGGGGGACGGGTAATGTATTGACTCTTGGTTGACAGTGTTGGGGGAATGTATTGACTCTTGGGTAATGTATTGACTCTTGGTTGACAGTGTTGGGGGACGGGTAATGTATTGACTCTTGGTTGACAGTGTTGGGGGACGGGTAATGTATTGACTCTTGGTTGACAGTGTTGGGGGACGGGTAATGTATTGACTCTTGGTTGACAGTGTTGGGGGACGGGTAATGTATTGACTCTTGGTTGACAGTGTTGGGGGACAGGTAATGTATTGACTCTTGGTTGACAGTGTTGAGGGATGGGTAATGTATTGACTCTTGGTTGACAGTGTTGGGGGACGGGTAATGTATTGACTCTTGGTTGACAGTGTTGGGGGACGGGTAATGTATTGACTCTTGGTTGACAGTGTTGGGGGACGGGTAATGTATTGACTCTTGGTTGACAGTGTTGGGGGACGGGTAATGTATTGACTCTTGGTTGACAGTGTTGGGGGACGGGTAATGTATTGACTCTTGGTTGACAGTGTTGGGGGACGGGTAATGTATTGATGCTCGAGTGCCAAATCAACACAAATGTGTTTCTATTTGTCTTTGTTACTTCTTTTTGATATTTATGAGTCTTATTTTTGTATATGTTTCAATATTTATATAGTTCTAATTGTTCTAATTATTTATTTGTGTTGTTCCAAATGTCTGAATAAAAATGACAGTTAGTGCAGAATGGTGCTTTTATTTGTTTGTTGAGGGGCGCTGAAGGGGGGTTACCATGTTACTCCAACACACATGTCAAACGTATTTTGGGCCTGTATTGGCCAAAATATTGTAGGCCTTTTATATTGAGAATAATGGGGCACTGTGTAAGGGAGCATTTATTTTGATCTCAAAGAATGGACAACGAATGCTTTACTAGGCCTATGGTCTGAATAATTACTAAGAGCTTTGCTCTTTATTTGGGAACAAAGCCTACAAGTTAACAATGTAAATATTTATGAGCAATATTTGTTTCATTCTGCTTGTACATGTTGACTGAATAACCCCGAGGCATGGGATACTCTGTTATTATTCTCACACTGGGTCACGAGATTTCTGACAGCCATGTGATGTGATACCCAACACAGTTATTTCGTTTCAGTCTCACTGGCTCTTACAAATTCTGCTTGAGAACAAGACACGGGAGTCAATTTATTCAGCATATACCTATAAACCTTATTGTCGAACTGGCCTATGTTACAACTTCATCCATTTATACAAATATTAGATGGGAGGAATGGGTCGCACGAAAGCGCATCCAGATGGATGGATCGGTGTCGCGTTCGGTGACGGACGCGTGATGCGTTGCTTTGGTACACGGGTAGCCGCAGCAGCATACATCAGCTGATCACTCTCAAGGTCGACTTCGCAGAGCATCATGGGGAGGACACTGAATCCACTGGTTCTACCCGGGGACCGCTACATCCCCAACAACTAAAACAACGCTGGTTCACCATCACCACCATAATAGGAGAATCACGCCTTTGCCCATGACGGCATAGCTGTCACGAGATGCGGATGCAAAATAGAGAGTCACGGATAAATCAGAAAGGAGGTTGGTTACGCAGAGAGCATCTCGTTTTTCATAGGTTGATGGAAGCTGGGCTATTGTCGAAAGGGGAACGTGCGGATTGTCGCGCATCCACCCCACGAACCTGAGCTATAGGAAACGAAAAACGTAGACATTTTCAAGAGGCTGTTTTTACAGTACCGCATTGGTGCCAGTGGAATCGTTAAGGGTGAGAGAGGAATAGCACGTCTGGTCACGACAGGTGAATTGCGCAAATTGCTTGATTTATGCTATTATATAACATATGTAGGGCATTGCTGACAAATCGTCCGTATGAAGGATTGATAGTTGGTCAAGTGTAGTGCTTGTTTGCCGGTTAAGAAGGAACCCGGCATCGTGTGGTAATGGTTCCATTTGACGTCTCTTTTTTGCATTTCATTAGAGTAGTGATTTTTTAAGCGAAGTATGTTGTTTGCTGCTATCGGATTCATTATTGTCTTTTACGCATTGTAACAATGTAGCCTAACAACTGGACATAAAATAAACTAATTGAATGGAATCGTAAACGATTGAATACATTGCTATCTATGCAGATGTTATAAAGTAAGCTAGTCTGATATGAAATGATAAACCAATGTTATTTTAGGGCTACTTGAGATCAATTCGTAAAAGCAGCAGGGCAACGTTGTTTTTCTACTTGTGATCGGTTTCAGCACCAAGGACAGCGACGAATCAGTTCCTTATTTTTTGAGGCTGCAGCTTTGAAGACTGGGCGGTTCCGCAAGCCTTTTCTACCTGAAGATCTTTTCTCTTGTCCTCCTGTCCTGTTTGTCAACTTCTTATCAAGAGCTGCTTTTTGTTATTGAATATCGCACTGAAGATGGTGGAGGAAGAGGTAGGTGCTGCTACCTAATATAATACTGTGGACATAGTAGTAGCCTATGCTGCTGTTATTATATGCTGACCATGCACTACTCAGCTATACTATACTTTGACCATACAATGTGTGACCCCTCAAAAGGTCCCTTAACCTTTTTATGAGTACAATCCACCAAATTATTTCCAATTCTGTTGCATGCAGTCAGAATGTCATGTGACTGTTCAAAACCCACTTCATAGTGGTGGGTGTTGTACTGTCTGATGCTGTATATCAGTGAGTCATCCTCATGTTCTATGCTGAGTTTCCATGAGCGAACCAGTGATATAATTGGACAGTTTACTGTTCTATGAATTATAGGGTCCAGAAATAGCCTTTTTTTGTTTTGTTATGCCTTTCCTATAATGCAAATATGATGTCATTTTATTCAGTTGCGAGAGAGAGAGAGAGAGAGAGAGAGAGAGAGAGAGAGAGAGAGAGAGAGAGAGAGAGAGAGAGAGAGAGAGAGAGAGAGAGAGAGAGAGAGAGTTATTTCCCCTCCAACAATCCATTGGTGCAAGGAGCAGCAATGACATGTTTTATCGCTCTGTGTTTTTGGTCTATTTTAGCAAGTGCCAATTTAACTGTCACCTCCAGGCAGTTGTTATGACAATGAGGAAGAGACAGATTCTCTTGGATAAAGGGGGCTATGGAAGAAGCCATGTGTGCATTCTTAGAAACAGGGAGGGTGAACGAGATGCAGTCTGGGAGGGGGCTGTGGAAGAAGTAGTGTATTATATCATTAGACAGAAAGGGAGGGGAATAAAAAGAGACACAGAGAGATGAAGCCCTGAGACAGAATCAGTGTTCAGCTCACTCAGATCAGATGGATAAGTTCCACTTCTGTGACTCTGAAAACGGACTACAACCCTGTAGCATGCTTATTTCTATCTGAGTGTTTGCAAACAACCCTATCTCTAGGCTACTAGCACAGAGTTGCATTGTAAACATAACTGAGGTATGACGGTGTGTAATCGTGGAATGAACACCCAGCATTTGAAGAGCTCTTTTACCACAGTCTTATTTTAAAAGTCTCTCAACTCTAATCTTATTTCATGATGTGGGTGTTCTTTTCAAATGACGCATTCAATATTGATCAAATTATTATACTAACGAAGATAATTTTACAGATTAGTTCACTGTTTTGAATGCATCTCATGGCTGCTTGTTTCTACTGAGTAATTGTGACTTGACAGGCAGCGAGGGGGATTAGGGTAAGAGAAGAAGAGAGATGGGGAGTGGTGAAAGGTGCACTTCAGTATATAAACAGAGTGATAGGGGGAGGGAAGAGAGGGAGGGCGGGTATGGTGGGGGCTATAGTGTATTGCTCCTGTTTGTTTAGAGTGTGTTAAAATACCACAGACTCTCCTAGTGTACGTTTTGTGGACACGCGCTTTGTCTTGTGATACATCCCAGCCTACTTCAGTTCCTGTTTTTCATTGGGATGTTCGTTATAGATTTGTATGGCTTTTGTGAAAACAGTTCCACTATTTAATGGAGCCACCATCACTTCGCGAGACCTTCCCATCAAAACAGAGAGATACAAACACAGCAAATATATACCGTTCAAATAGGTTTGGAAATCTGACAAATGGTGATTAGGAGAAGATATGGAAAGGCAGTGTTTAGTGGACCAGAATTGCATCATTCAACTGTAGTTAGATGTAAGGTGATGTAACGATCAAATAAATTATACTGATGCCAAGAACATTTGATCAGGTATGAAGGGAAGACAAAGGGCTGTGAGAAATAGGTTTAACTCGGGACACATGAAAGGTAGGGTGTATACGAAGAGTACAGGGCAGCAGAAGATGAACAGCAGAGGGACTAATAATTTTAGAGATGGGAAACGGGCCAATAAACCGGGGGTAGAGTTTGTGGGATTCCACCCAGAGGGGCAGATCCTGGGTGGATAGCCATACCTTCTGCCAGAGACGATACCAAGGAGCCAGGGTCCGATGACGACAGCTACGGACAAACATCTGGGCAGAAGGTGTGCCGAGCTCTTCCTCCTGCTCGGAGAAGAGCGGGGGCTGCTACCCCAGTGAACATTCAAAGGGCGATCAGCCTGTGGCAGATCAGACAAGGGTGATGAGTGTGTATTCTTCCCACACAAGCTTCTGGCTCCAGGTGTTGGGGTTGGCAGAGATCAGGCAGCGTAGAGTTGTCTCAAGGTTCTAGTTGGCTCGCTCCGACTGCCCATTGAACTCAGAGGACAGCCTGGCCGACGACCCAATGAGGGTGCAGAACGCCTTCCAGAACCGGGACGAGAACTGGAATACGTGCTGCACCATGAGCAGGGCCGTCTCCTTGGCCAAGGGTAGTTTGGGGAGAGAAATGAAGTGGGCAGCCTTGTAAAACCGGTCACCCACTGTCAGGATGGTTGTGTTGCCCTCAGACGGGGGGAGACCCGTGACTAAATCCAGGGATATGTGGGACCAGGGACGGTGAGGGACAGGCAGAGGTTGGAGTAAGCCAGCCGTAGCTTGCCAAGGAGTCTTGTTCTGAGCACACACAGTGCAAGTGGCAACGAATGCGCAGAGGTCAGGAACAATAGTGGGCCACCAAAAGCGTCATCGCACAAACACCAAGGTTCATCGGGAGCCTGGGTGGCAGGCAAGCCAGGAGGAATGGGCCCAGGACCGCGGAGCAGACAATGTCAGGCACAAACATCCGGTTATCTGACCCCCCCTCCAGGGTTCGGCTGGGACCGCTGCGCCTCCCGCACCTGTTTCCCGATACCCAAGCTGAGTGCCGTCGCCAGGCACTAGGTGGGAAGAATGGTCTCGGGCTCCAGGGTGGTAGCCGTAGGGTTATAGCGGCAAGACAGGGCATCTGGCCTGACGTTCTTGGACCCCGGCCGGTAGGAGAGGGAAAGGTTGAACCGGGTAAACAGCGGGGCCCATCTTGCCTGCCTGGAGTCGAGGCGCTTGGAGGTGCGGAGATACTCCAGGTTTTTGTGGTCGGTCCACACAATGAACGGATGCTCCACCCCTTGGAGCCAGTGCCTCCATTCCTCCAATGCCATCTTCACCGCGAGATGCTTCCGATTCCCCACATTGTAATTCCTCTCCGTGGCAGTGAGGCGGTGGGGGAAGAAGGCGCAGAAATACATCTTAAGGTCCATGGCACAACGTTGGGACAGAACCGCTCCCACTCCAAAATCCGAAGCGTCTGCCTCCACCACGAACTGACAGGAAGGATTCGGATGAGGTTGGAGTAAGATCTTTCAGATACAAAGGCCCAACTGACTGAAATAATTTACCTGATTGAATCAGGGCATTAAAATCTCACAGGTAATTTAAGAAACTTATTTTTCAAACGTTAAGATCAATCTGTTTGCGTTTTTAAATAATAAAAACATCACTATGTGAAGATATTTGTAAATATTGTATATACCTGTCTGTATGTATGTATTATAGTTACTTAGTTGTATTAGTAGTTTTTGCAGTAGTTTGTATTTGTTGTAAGCCTATTAGTAGTTGTACAACAACTTTTTGATGTTGTCAATATACATTTGTATTGTTGTTATTTCATGGTTATTATTATTAGACAATAGTTGACATATTATTCTTGCTACTATGTATACATTTTTTTCTCAGTTTTTTTATTTGGACACAAGAGATTTCATCCTGCAAAATAAATATATGATTTGACCCAATTAATAGAAGGAAGTTATGACGATAAATAATGAAATATTCCGTGATGGTACAGGTCGAGAGAAGAACAAAGGTGGTTCAGGAAACATGTGTAAACTTGTCTGAGACTTCGGGAGGTTTAGGCTTTACCTCAGTGAGCTAATGCACAACGTTGGGACAGAACCGCTCCCACTCCAAAATCCGAAGCATCTGCCTCCACCACGAACTGACAGGAAGGGTTCGGATGAAACAGGATCGGAGCGGTGGTGAAGTGATGTTTAAGGTCCCGGAACGCCCGGTCAGAGGCCATGGTCCACGTGAACGGAACCTCGGTAGAGGTGAGGTTAGACAGGGGGAGGCCAGGCTGCTGTAACCCCGGATAAAGTGGAGATAGAAGTTGGCGAATCCCAGGAAGCATTGCAGCTGCATGCTGGACGTAGGCTGGGGCCAATCCACCACTGCTTTCATCTTCTCTGGATCCATCTTGACGCTCCCAGCAGAGATGATGTAGCCCAGAAAGGGAATGGTGGAGCGATGGAACTCGCACTTTTCCACCTTAACGAACAACTAGTGCTCCAGAAGGCGCTGGACATGGAGCACGTGTTCTTGGGGGGAGTGGGAGAAGACGAGGACGTCATCAATTTAGATGAAGACGAATCGGTTCAGTATGTGGTGGAGAACGTCATTCACCAGAGCCTGGAACACGGCAGGGTCGTTGGTGAGGCCAAAGGCCATGACCAGATATTTGTAGTGGCCGCTGGCCGTGTTGAAGGTGGTCTTCCACTCATCCCCCTCTCGTATCCGCACCAAGTGGTAGGCATTACGTAGATCCAGCTTGGAGAACACAGTGGCCCTCTGGAGAGGCTCAAAGGCTGAGGAAATGAGTGGTAGCAGATAACGGTTCTTAACAGTGATGTCATTGAGTCCCCGGTAGTCAAATCAAGGGCGCAGGGTTTTGTCCTTCTTCTCCATGAAGAACAACCCTGCGCCAGCGGGGGAAGAGGCGGGATGGATAAATCCAGTAGCTATTGAATCCCCAATGTAGCTCCCGACAGTGAGTACCGGTGCCCCCAGGGCGTCGTGGTGCTAGGGAGAAGGTCAATCCCGCAGTCATCGGTGTGGTGCGGCAGAAGGGAAGTAGATTGGGACTTGCTGAACACCTCCCGGAGATCCTGGTACTCCGCGGGAATGGTGGAGAGATCCGGAACCACCTCCAAGGACCCAGGAAGACGTCCCTGGGCAGGTTGCGCCAAATTCAGAAAATTGGCGTGACAGAACAGACTGCAGCCCATGATGGCACCTATAGACCAGTTGATGAGTTGGTTGTGTCGCTGGAGCCAGGAGGCTCCCGGGAAGGAGGAGTGGCCGGTGGGGCGGCCCTGCTAACCGCCGAGTTACTGAGGGGGGGTGGAGTTACCACCGTGGCAGGCTGCCCCCCAGCCAACCTGCGGAATTGCTCCCGCAGCATGTCCAACACCTGGTCATGGCAACCAGCCAATGTTTGGACACCCTCCATAAGCCCTCGAAGCAACTCCTCGTGCCTACCAATGGAGGCTCCTTGGGAGTAGATGGCGTTGCACAGCCGGCCCGGGTCTGCTGGGTCAATCATGGCCAGTTAGTACTATCAGGTATGACACGAAGACCTAGATGCAGACCATGTCAAATAAACAATCATTTAATGTTCCAACAGGGGCAGGCAATAGACAGGTCAAGACAGGCAGGGGTCAGAAAACCAGAGGTCGGGCAACTGTACCGGATGGCAGGCAAGCTCAGTGTAAGGCAGAGGTCGGTAATCCAGAGGGGGGGGGCAGTGGTACAGGTCGGCAGGCAGGCTCAGGGTCAGGGATAGGCTGAGTGGTCAGGCAGGCGGGCTCAGAGTCAGGACAAGCAAGTGTCGAAACCAGGAGGGCAATAAAAGAGAGACTAGAAAAAGCAGGAAGTAAGACACAAAACGCTGGTTGACTCGAACAAACAAGACGAACTGGCAACAGTCCGACAGAGAACACAAGTATAAATAAACAGGGGATAATGGGGAAGGTGGGTGACACCTGGAGATGGTGGAGTGGAGACAATCACAAAGACAGGTGAAACAGATCAGGGTGTGACACATTTGCTATCTTATTATTTAATTGTATTCACAAGGCAATTTACAACCAACATTTGGGGCCTTAACATTTCCTACACTAGTCCCTCACATTTCTTCTCTCAACACCTCTTCAACCACAAGCTATATAGGTCGACCAAAGGGCACCTAATCCGTGAGGCATGGCCAGTCCAGTATCAGATAACCTCTAACAATATGTCTTCTCAGCAGTGTCTCTGCATAGTGTTCTATGTTACTGGATTCAGGAGAAAAGACCCAGTGACCTGATTTATGTATGTGGCCTTCAAGGAGTTTCATTCGAGAACTGGCTACAGGGTAATTTAAGAACACAGTCAAATGTAAATGGCCTGCATTTTGGTATCCAGCATGTACCCTCATGTACATGCATAAGGCTATAGAGTGGTCTGCTAATGTTATAATGTATACTCTAACAGGGGTGGGCAACTCCAGTCCTCCAGGGCCTGGTTGGTGTCACAGTTTTGCTGCAGCCCCAGTGAACACACCTGACTCCAATAATCACCCAATCAAGATCTTCAGTTTAGAATGCAATTTGATTAATCAGCTGTGTTTGCTAGGGATGGAGAAAAAGTGTGGTGAAAGACCTTTTGTATAGAAATGTCCCCGGGTGAGCCCTCTTCATAAAGGTGGAAACTCCTTAGACCCAAATAACTATAGACCTATATCAGTAATATCTGTTCAATAGCAAAAATATTTGAGCATTTAATATATTCCCAATTTCACCCTTCAATCTGGCTTTAGACCCAACCATTCTACTATGACAGAATTAGTGAAACTTACCAATGATATCAATTCTTCATCTGACCAAGGCAAACGAACTGTTGCCATCTTTATTGATTTTACAAAAGCATTTGATTTAGGCAATCCTTCTATTTCACCAGGAAAACTTTTAAACATTGGTTACACTAACAGATCACTAAACTGGTTCCATGTGTATCTTAGCAATATAAAATATAGCAACATAAAATAATGTGTTTTCATAGGACACAAATCACAACTTCTTGTACTCAGTATAGGTGTACCTCAAGGATCAGTATTGAGCAACTCTCCAGAATGATTTTTACCACTTTACAAAAATGGTTTCTTGCAAATAATTTGATTTTAAATCAAACAAAGTCCTATATCATGCTGTTTGGTACACAGCAAAGAATAAACTCCACAGCTGACAATTTAAAAAGTCATGGAACAATGCTTGAAAGTGTTGAAATATCTGAATTATTTTTTTGAAAGCATATTGATTTCATTGGAAAAACAATGAACTATAAGCGTGATTTCCTGTATCCATTAGAAAGACCTTAGTTAACCCAACTGCTGATTCCTATCCTAGACTCTGGTGACATTATCTATCAAAACACAACCAAGACCTTAATTAACCCAACTGCTGATTCCTATCCTAGACTCTGGTGTCATTATCTCGCAAAACACAACCAAGACCAACACAACCAACACTCACAAACAGAAGACAACTGCACTGGTACCACTTTATTTGTTACATGCATCAACTTAAATGTCCCTGTATAGGAACACATAACTTTACAGGACTCGCACTACTCCTTTCGACAACAGCAGCAATTACAAATTCCAAGGGTACATCCTGAGGTTGGAGTAAGATCTTTCAGATACAGAGGCCCAACTGACTGAAATAAGTTACCTATAGAAATCAGGGCATTAAAATCCCACAGGGAATTTAAGAAAGTTCTTTTTCAAACGTTAAGATCCAATCTGTTTGCGTTTTTAACTAATAAAAACATCACCATGTGAAGATATTTGTAAATGTTGTATATAACTGTCTGTATGTATGTATTATAGGTACAGTGCCTTGCGAAAGTATTCGGCCCCCTTGAACTTTGCGACCTTTTGCCACATTTCAGGCTTCAAACATAAAGATATAAAACTGTATTTTTTTGTGAATAATCAACAACAAGTGGGACACAATCATGAAGTGGAACAACATTTATTGGATATTTCAAACTTTTTTAACAAATCAAAAACTGAAAAATTGGGCGTGCAAAATTATTCAGCCCCTTTACTTTTAGTGCAGCAAACTCTCTCCAGAAGTTCAGTGAGGATCTCTGAATAATCCAATGTTGACCTAAATGACTAATGATGATAAATACAATCCACCTGTGTGTAATCAAGTCTCCGTATGAATGCACCCGCACTGTGATAGTCTCAGAGGTCTGTTAAAAGCGCAGAGAGCATCATGAAGAACAAGGAACATACCAGCCAGGTCCGGGATACTGTTGTGAAGAAGTTTAAAGCCGGATTTGGATACAAAAAGATTTCCCAAGCTTTAAACATTCCAAGGAGCACTGTGCAAGCGATAATATTGAAATGGAAGGAGTATCAGACCACTGCAAATCTACCAAGACCTGGCCGTCCCTCTAAACTTTCAGCTCATACAAGGAGAAGACTGATCAGAGATGCAGCCAAGAGGCCCATGATCACTCTGGATGAACTGCAGAGATCTACAGCTGAGGTGGGAGACTCTGTCCATAGGACAACAATCAGTCTTATATCAAATCTGGCCTTTATGGAAGAGTGGCAAGAAGAAAGCCATTTCTTAAAGATATCCATAAAAAGTGTTGTTTAAAGTTTGCCACAAGCCACCTGGGAGACACACCAAACATGTGGAAGAAGGTGCTCTGGTCAGATGAAACCAAAATTGAACTTTTTGGCAACAATGCAAAACGTTATGTTTGGCGTAAAAGCAACACAGCTCATCACCTTGAACACAACATCCCCACTTTCAAACATGGTGGTGGCAGCATCATGGTTTGGGCCTGCTTTTATTCAGCAGGGACAGGGAAGATGGTTAAAATTGATGGGAAGATGGATGGAGCCAAATACAGGACCATTCTGGAAGAAAACCTGATGGAGTCTGCAAAAGACCTGAGACTGGGACGGAGATTTGTCTTCCAACAAGACAATGATCCAAAACATAAAGCAAAATCTACAATGGAATGGTTCAAAAATAAACATATCCAGGTGTTAGAATGGCCAAGTCAAAGTCCAGACCTGAATCTGTGGAAAGAACTGAAAACTGCTGTTCACAAATGCTCTCCATCCAACCTCACTGAGCTCGAGCTGTTTTGCAAGGAGGAATGGGGAAAAATTCTCTCGATGTGCAAAACTGATAGAGACATACCCCAAGCTACTTACAGCTGTAATCGCAGCAAAAGGTGGCGCTCCTTGTAAGTCGCTCTGGATAAGAGCGTCTGCTAAATGACTTAAATGTAAATGTACAAAGTATTAACTTAAGGGGGCTGAATAATTTTGCACGCCCAATTTTTCAGTTTTTGAAGTGTTAAAAAAGTTTGAAATATCCAATAAATGTCTTTCCACTTCATGATTGTGTCCCACTTGTTGTTGATTCTTCACAAAAAAATACAGTTTTATATCTTTATGTTTGAAGCCTGAAATGTGGCAAAAGGTCCCAAAGTTCAAGGGGGCCGAATACTTTCGCAAGGCACTGTACTTAGTTGTATTATTCGTTTTTGCAGTAGTTTGTATTAGTTGTAAGCCTATTAGTAGTTGTACAACAACTTTTTGATGTTGTCAATATACATTTGTATTGTTGTTATTTCATGGTTATTATTATTAGACAATAGTTGACATATTATTCTTGCTACTAAGTATACATTTTTTTCTCCTTTTTTTCATTTGGACACAAGAGATTTCATCCTGCAAAATATTGAATAAATAATGAAATATTCCGTGATGGTACAGGTCGAGAGAAGAATAAAGGTGGTTCAGGAAACATGTGTAAACTTGTCTGAGACTTCGGGAGGTTTAGGTTTTACCTCAGTGAGCTAATGATGTATGAAGTCATGTAGGCTGCAGATGACATGACACCCGGCCAGAGCCATTATAATAGCTTAACCTTTAACTGTATGATGTCATTTCCAGATAGTGCATTTACAACAGTATTAATGCCTCTGACAGAGTTTTAGTTTTACACTGTAGGGGCTCCTTGATCCGAATGTCATGCGCATAAACCCCTGATAACACACACTATCCCCATTCTGTCTCTAACAGAAAAAGCAGGTGACGGGATACCTCCTTTTCTCTCTGGCCACTGCAGTCATTGGCTCGCTGCAGTTTGGCTACAACACAGGGGTCATTAATGCACCGGAACAGGTTTGTAGGTTTATTTTGTGTTTTCTTATAGCAGTGAAAGCATGTGCTTTGGTTTTGTTAAACTGTACGTTATGTTTACGTTATGTTTAATCACTTTCCATCGTGCCTGGGGATATTGCACTATTACACTGCGCTTCATCAAGCGGTAAATCAAGAGATAGTGTCTTGATAACGCTTTATCTCTAATCATTCTCTCTCTCTCTCTCCCTCTGCTTTTCTCTCCCTCTCTCTTCCTCCCCCTGGCCTGTTTAGAAACTGCGGGCTTTCTTCAACAACACGTGGATGGAGAGGTATGGCGAGCCCATCAAACCAGGAACGTGCACCATTGTGTGGAGCTTTTCGGTGGCCGTCTTTAGCGTGGGCGGCATGGTGGGCTCCTTCAGCGTCGGAGTGATGGCAGACAGATTTGGGAGGTGAGGGGGTCACCCAGTATTCACCTATTTCACCCCGGTGTCGTTTTTCACTGACTATCGTTTGTTTTCTAATGTTAACATTTCCGAACAGGGCAGCAAGTGCAGTTGTCAAAGCAAAAAGCAAAAACGTTGACATGTAGATTAAAGACCACTGCACCTTCACACAATGTAATGTTATTTGAGTCGGGATACTTAGAATAGCATTGCTAGTGGATTGTCAGTCATCTGCACTGGTTTTAAAAGACACAACTATTTATCAGCTACCCACACAATGTCGATGGTACAACAATCAGCTGTCAATAAGGTTTATTAAAAGTATTGGGAATGTTGTCCTTAGGAGTGAATTTCGTCACTCTCTATTTCTGTATCTACCTCTGCTAAGCTGTCAGAACCAATGAGTCTCCAAGGAGTTACTGGAGTGTGATTGGAATCGCTGCAAAAAAATGTCCTTAAACTATTCCTCCGTTTCCTTCTCCCACTACTATCCTCTGCATCTCACTCTCCCTCCCTCTTAACCTCTCTCTCTATCTGTCTCTTAATCTACATGTTGTCTCTTAACCCTAAACCTGTGTGTGTGTGTGTGTGTGTGTGTGTGTGTGTGTGTGTGTGTGTGTGTGTGTGTGTGTGTGTGTGTGTGTGTGTGTGTGTGTGTGTGTGTGTGTGTGTGTGTGTGTGTGTGTGTGTGTGTGTGTGTGTGTGTGCGTTTCTCGGGGTATTGGGATAAAGGAAATTGTCCATGTTCCTGGTCAACATCCTGGCTGTGATTGGAGGCCTCCTCATGGGTTTCTCCACCCTCTGCTCCTCGTACGAGATGGTCATCGCCGGACGCCTCGTCATCGGCCTCTTCTGCGGCCTCTTCACCGGCCTTACGCCCATGTACGTGGGGGAGCTGTCCCCCACCCCTCTACGGGGTGCTTTCGGCACCTTGCACCAGCTGGGCGTGGTTATTGGCATCCTCGTGGCTCAGGTCAGTCCTTGATGGCAGCCATCTTGATTTCTGCCCATTAACTTAGGAATAGTCTTGTACATTACCGTACCATCTGTTTACTTGTGATTCTGGGAATAAAGTCCCCATATATAGAATATTATGTTTTATGTGCGTATTGGGAGTATTCATATATGCAGTGATGTAGTGGTAAAAGATTTGGTGGGTAAACGCTGATCGCCAATAGCGAAAATAAAGTTACGGACCCTATACTTTCAATGTTATGCTGGTGAATGAGGACCCAAAAGCGACTTAACGAAAACAGAGTCTTTATTCCAGTATATGACAAAAGTAATAATCCTGGAAAAATCAAGAAGAAAACAAAACAGGAAAAAACTTAAATCCACTCGTAGTAACGAGGACAGACTGGAGACTCGACCATTGACTGCAGGTTGCTTCGGGAAGGCACCGACCGTAGCAGACTAAGACACCTGCTCACACGCAGCATCTGAAGGAGACAAAACACGACAGGGCGAGACAAGGACACAGAACTGCGAACATCATACAAGGATCCGACAAGGACAGAAGCGGAAAACAAGGGGAGAAATAGGGCTCTAATCAGAGGGCAAAATAGGGGACAGGTGTGAAAAGAGTAAATGAGTGAGTTAGGAGAATGAGGAACAGCTGAGAGCAGGAACGGAACGATAGAGAGAAGAGAGAGAGGGAGGGGGAGAGAGAGGGATAGAAAAAGGGAACGAACCTAATAAGACCAGCAGGGGGAAACGAACAGAAGGGAAAGCACAAGGACAAGACAATATATGACAAAACATGACAGTACCCCCCCACTCACCGAGCGCCTCCTGGCGCACTCGAGGAGGAACCCTGGCGGCAACGGAGGAAATCATCAATCAGCGAACGGTCCAGCACGTCCCGAGATGGAACCCAACTCCTCTCCTCAGGACCGTAACCCTCCCAATCCACTAAGTACTGGTGACCACGTCCCCGAGAACGCATGTCCATGATCCTTCGTACTTTGTAAATGGGTGCGCCCTCGACAAGGACGGGGGGGGGAGGGAAGACGAACGGGGGCGCGAAGAAAGGGCTTGACACAGGAGACATGGAAGACAGGGTGGACCCGACGAAGATGTCGCGGAAGAAGCAGTCGCACAGCGACAGGATTGACGACCTGGGAGACACGGAACGGACCAATGAACCGCGGAGTCAACTTGCGAGAAGCTGTCGTAAGGGGAAGGTTACGAGTGGAAAGCCACACTCTCTGGCCGCGACAATACCTAGGACTCTTAATCCTACGTTTATTGGCGGCTCTCACAGTCTGCGCCCTGTAACGGCAAAGTGCAGACCTCACCCTCCTCCAAGTGCGCTCACAACGTTGGACAAACGCCTGAGCGGAGGGAACGCTGGACTCGGCGACCTGGGACGAGAACAGAGGAGGCTGGTACCCCAGACTACTCTGAAACGGAGATAGCCCGGTAGCAGACGAAGGAAGCGAGTTGTGAGCGTATTCTGCCCAGGGGAGCTGTTCTGCCCAAGACGCAGGGTTTCTAAAAGAAAGGCTGCGTAATATGCGACCAATCGTCTGATTGGCCCTTTCTGCTTGACCGTTAGACTGAGGATGAAAACCGGAAGAGAGACTGATGGAAGCACCAATCAAACGACAGAATTCCCTCCAAAACTGTGACGTGAATGGCGGACCTCTGTCTGAAACGGCGTCTAACGGGAGGCCATGAATTCTGAACACATTCTCAATGATGATTTGTGCCGTCTCCTTAGCGGAAGGAAGCTTAGCGAGGGGAATGAAATGTGCCGCCTTAGAGAACCTATCGACAACCGTAAGAATCACAGTCTTCCCCACAGACGAAGGCAGACCGGTAATGAAGTCTAAGGCGATGTGAGACCATGGTCGAGAAGGAATGGGAAGCGGTCTGAGACGACCGGCAGGAGGAGAGTTACCTGACTTAGTCTGCGCGCAGTCCGAACAAGCAGCCACGAAACGGCGCGTGTCACGCTCCTGAGTAGGCCACCAAAACCGCTGGCGAATAGATGCAAGTGTACCCCGAACGCCGGGGTGGCCAGCTAACTTGGCAGAGTGAGCCCACTGAAGAACAGCCAGACGAGTAGAAACAGGAACGAAAAGAAGGTTACTAGGACAAGCACGCGGCGACGCAGTGTGAGTGAGTGCTTGCTTAACCTGTCTCTCAATTCCCCAGACAGTCAACCCGACAACACGCCCATCAGGAAGTATCCCCTCGGGATCGGTAGAAGCCACAGAAGAACTAAAGAGACGAGATAAGGCATCAGGCTTGGTGTTCTTATTACCTGGGCGATAAGAAATCACGAACTCGAAACGAGCGAAAAACAACGCCCAACGAGCTTGACGTGCATTAAGTCGTTTGGCAGAACGGATGTACTCAAGGTTCTTATGGTCAGTCCAAACGACAAAAGGAACGGTCGCCCCCTCCAACCACTGTCGCCATTCGCCTAGGGCTAAGCGGATGGCGAGCAGTTCGCGGTTACCCACATCATAGTTGCGTTCCGATGGCGACAGGCAATGAAAAAAATAAGCGCAAGGATGGACCTTATCGTCAGACTGGAAGCGCTGGGATAGAATGGCTCCCACGCCCACCTCTGAAGCGTCAACCTCGACAATGAATTGTTTAGTGACGTCAGGAGTAACAAGGATAGGAGCGGACGTAAAACGCTTCTTGAGGAGATCAAAAGCTCCCTGGGCGGAACCGGACCACTTAAAGCACGTCTTGACAGAAGTAAGAGCTGTGAGAGGGGCAGCAACTTGACCGAAATTACGAATGAAACGCCGATAGAAATTAGCGAAACCTAGAAAGCGCTGCAACTCGACACGTGACCTTGGAACGGTCCAATCACTGACAGCCTGGACTTTAGCGGGATCCATCTGAATGCCTTCAGCGGAAATAACAGAACCGAGAAATGTGACAGAGGAGACATGAAAGGCGCACTTCTCAGCCTTCACGTAGAGACAATTCTCTAAAAGGCGTTGAAGTACACGTCGAACGTGCTGAACATGAATCTCGAGTGACGGTGAAAAAATCAGGATATCGTCAAGGTAGACAAAAACAAAGATGCTCAGCATGTCTCTCAGTACATCATTAACTAATGCCTGAAAAACAGCTGGAGCATTAGCGAGACCGAACGGCAGAACCCGGTACTCAAAATGCCCTAACGGAGTGTTAAACGCCGTTTTCCACTCGTCCCCCTCTCTGATGCGCACGAGATGGTAAGCGTTACGAAGGTCCAACTTAGTAAAGAACCTGGCTCCCTGCAGAATCTCGAAGGCTGACGACATAAGGGGAAGTGGATGACGATTCTTAACCGTTATGTCATTCAGCCCTCGATAATCCACGCAGGGGCGCAGAGTACCGTCCTTCTTCTTAACAAAAAAAAAACCCCGCTCCGGCGGGAGAGGAAGAAGGCACTACGGTGCCGGCGTCGAGAGAAACAGACAAATAATCCTCGAGAGCCTTACGTTCGGGAGCCGACAGAGAGTATAGTCTACCCCGAGGGGGAGTGGTCCCCGGAAGGAGATCAATACTACAATCATACGACCGGTGAGGAGGAAGGGAGTTGGCTCTGGACCGACTGAAGACCGTGCGCAGATCATGATATTCCTCCGGCACTCCTGTCAAATCACCAGGTTCCTCCTGAGAAGAGGGGACAGAAGAAACAGGAGGGATAGCAGACATTAAACACTTCACATGACAAGAAACGTTCCAGGATAGGATAGAATTACTAGACCAATTAATAGAAGGATTATGACATACTAGCCAGGGATGACCCAAAACAACAGGTGTAAAAGGTGAACGAAAAATCAAAAAGGAAATGGTCTCACTGTGGTTACCAGATACTGTGAGGGTTAAAGGTAGTGTCTCATATCTGATACTGGGAAGAAGACTACCATCTAAGGCGAACATGGGCGTGGGCTTCCCTAACTGTCTGAGAGGAATGTCATGTTTCCGAGCCCATGCTTCGTCCATAAAACAACCCTCAGCCCCAGAGTCAATTAAGGCACTGCATGAAGCAGCCGAACCGGTCCAGCGTAGATGGACCGACATGGTAGTACAGGATCTTGATGGAGAGACCTGAGTAGTAGCGCTCACCAGTAGCCCTCCGCTTACTGATGAGCTCTGGCTTTTACTGGACATGAATTGACAAAATGTCCAGCAGAACTGCAATAGAGGCAAAGACGGTTGGTAATCCTCCGTTCCCTCTCCTTAATCGAGATGCGAATACCTCCCAGCTGCATGGGCTCAGTCTCAGAGCCGGAGGGAGGAGATGGTTGCGATGCGGAGAGGGGGATCACCGTTAACGCGAGCTCTCTTCCACGAGCTCGGTGACGAAGATCTACCCATCGTTCTATGCGGATGGCGAGTGCAATCAAAGAGTCCACACTGGAAGGAACCTCCCGGGAGAGAATCTCATCCTTAACCTCAGCGTGGAGTCCCTCCCGAAAACGAGCGAGCAGTGCCGGCTCGTTCCAGTCACTAGAGGCAGCAAGAGTGCGAAACTCTATAGAGTAATCCGTTATGGATCGATCACCTTGACATAGGGAAGCCAGGGCCCTAGAAGCCTCCCTACCAAAAACTGAACGATCAAAAACCCGTATCATCTCCTCTTTAAAGTTCAGGTAATTGTTAGAACACTCAGCCCTTGCCTCCCAGATAGCTGTGCCCCACTCTCGAGCCCGACCAGTAAGGAGTGAAATGACGTAAGCAATCCGAGCTCTCTCTCTTGAGTATGTGTTGGGTTGGAGAGAGAACACAATATCACACTGGGTGAGAAAGGAGCGGCACTCAGTGGGCTGCCCAGCGTAACATGGTGGGTTATTAACCCTAGGTTCCGAAGACTCGGAAGACCAGGAAGTAGCTGGTGGCACGAGACGAAGACTCTGAAACTGTCCTGAGAGGTCGGAAACCTGCGCGGCCAGGGTCTCAACGGCATGACGAGCAGCAGACAATTCCTGCTCGTGTCTGCCGAGCATTGCTCCCTGGATCTCGACGGCAGTGTTACAAGAATCCGTAGTCGCTGGGTCCATTCTTGGTCGGATCCTTCTGTTATGCTGGTGAATGAGGACCCAAAAGCGACTTAACGAAAACAGAGTCTTTATTCCAGTATATGACAAAAGTAATAATCCTGGAAAAATCAAGAAGAAAACAAAACAGGAAAAAACTTAAATCCACTCGTAGTAACGAGGACAGACTGGAGACTCGACCATTGACTGCAGGTTGCTTCGGGAAGGCACCGACCGTAGCAGACTAAGACACCTGCTCACACGCAGCATCTGAAGGAGACAAAACACGACAGGGCGAGACAAGGACACAGAACTGCGAACATAATACAAGGATCCGACAAGGACAGAAGCGGAAAACAAGGGGAGAAATAGGGCTCTAATCAGAGGGCAAAATAGGGGACAGGTGTGAAAAGAGTAAATGAGTGAGTTAGGAGAATGAGGAACAGCTGGGAGCAGGAACGGAACGATAGAGAGAAGAGAGAGAGGGAGGGGGAGAGAGAGGGATAGAAAAAGGGAACGAACCTAATAAGACCAGCAGGGGGAAACGAACAGAAGGGAAAGCACAAGGACAAGACAATATATGACAAAACATGACATTCAATGCATTTTGCTGCAAAAGGTGGGTAAAGGCTCCTGCTAAACTAAGTTTACTTGCGTTTACTCTCCACTACACCACTGCTTATATGATTAAGTTGTAACCGGCAGACATTCCCATTTCTGATCACGCACCCTTGCCTCTTAACATTGGAGTAATGTCTTTGTCGAATTATATGCTAATTATTGTAATTATTTAATGAGTGCTAAATTATTTTTTAATAGGCGACTACTTCTTGCTCTAAGAACACAATTAGTAATATTCCTCCCCTTCATTTTCTCCAGCACACTGTCATGAAACATTTTCCATTTGAATCCCTTTATAGAACTGCCTCATCCATTCCATACCACCAATGGATTATTGTATTGTTTAATACTATCAACTGTGGTGTATAACCCATCAGTGCTTCCCATCCCATCAATGTACAGTATATCCCATTGATGTTTGCATGTAAGCTGTGGTGCTGTGAATTACACATTCCTGGTAGTAAAGTGAATCATATCTAAACCTCTCTGTGTTGTAGATCTTTGGCTTGGAGTCTCTGCTGGGGTCGGACAAGTTGTGGCCTCTGCTACTGGCTCTGACGGTCGTCCCGGCCGTGCTGCAGTGTATCCTGCTGCCCTTCTGTCCCGAGAGCCCTCGCTTCCTCCTCATCAACCAGAACAAGGAGGAGCTGGCCCGCAAAGGTGGGTGCTCCAAACCATAGAAACCATCAAATTGTTGAGGTTTGAGGGGGCTTTGCACATTCTAGTAATTCTATAGCTACGCTCCAAATGCAATCATTTACTCTGGATGGTCAGGAAGATAAATGGAAGCGCTTCATTTAACACTCCTATTGTTTAGCTTGATACCTGGTATTGTGTCTATTTGAGGTGAAATAATGTAGTCATTTGGCGAGTGGTACAAAGACGCTAACACCAACATGTCACAATAAAACATACACTCAATGGTCAGTCTATTAGATACACCACCCTGTTCATGAAAACTACATACTTTTGGTCATGCAGTGTCTGTTAAATACGATTGAATGTGAATTGTGCATGCCAAACATAGGCCTGTGGCATTAATGCCCTTCCTCTGACTGGGCATGAATTTAACGCATGCAGTGACAGGCTTAGACAGGCCAGGAGAGACGGAAGCTTGTTGAGCCAAGAAAAGAGTCCTTGACTGACGCACAGCTTAGGCCAACAGCAGGTTTTGAAATCGGTCCCGACAGTATTTCACACTGTCGGGGGTCACCTGAGTGCATCTCCTAAGCTCCTTTACACTGTTTTGTTTCAAACACACTGCTTTGGTGAATAAGATAATAAAAAAGGGAACATATGTTTTGGTCAGTCTTTTATGTGATGGGTACCGTAATGAAAGAACTGGCAGGACCATGGACAGCTACTGAACAAACAACTGGCTAGTCTGCTAGAAAATGTACTCAACTAGTGTTTTTAAAGGTCCAATGCAGTTCTTATCTCGTTATCAAATCATTCTTGTCTGACAATTAAGTGTCTTACTGTGATTGTTTTAAATGAAACTGGTCAAAAATAAACAAATTAGCCTCTTGGCAAAGAGCAATTCTTTCAAGCAATAATTTTGCAAGGACTGTCTTGGAGTGGTCTGAGTACGGAAGAAAAAACTGAAAATGAGCTGTTATTGTCATCGAGGTTTGAAACTCTCTTATTGGTCTATTAACTCATTTTACCGCCTGGTGATGTCACCAGGCAGGCCAAAACTCTATCCCACCAAAACAGGCTGAAATTTCAGGAGGTCTTTTCAAACAGCTCTTATGCTAAAAGGGCATTATTATAATTTCACAATTTAGGGGCCTCCTGAGTGGTGCTGTAGCCTAAGGCACCGCTTTGCAGTCCTGAGGCGACACTACAGCCTCGGGTTCGATTCCTGGCTGTGTTACAGCCTTCCGTGAATGAGAGCCCCATAGAGCGGGGCAAAATTAGAGGGTTTGGCGGGGGGATTTCCTTGGCTCATTGCGCTCTAGTGACTCCTTGTGGTGGGCTGAGTGCCTGCAGGCTGACCTCAGTCGTCAGTTGAACATTGTTTCCTCCAACACATTGGTGCGACTTGTTTCCGGGTTAGCGTGCAGTGTGTTAAGAACACATGACTCGACTTGACCTTCACCTCTCCCAAGCCCGTTGGCGAGTTGCAGTGATGAGACAAGAACATAACTACAAATTGGGAGGAACGAGGGGGTTATAAACATAAATATGAATAATTTTCATAATGTCACAGTATTATTCCAACCTCATAGTGTGGAAATATAAATAAAACACAGGAAAATCACATTTTTGATCACGCCGGGCCTTTAAAGATGCTTTGCGCTACATTTCTTACTTCATTCAAAACAAAGAAAGTTTTATGCACCTAAAGTATTTCAATATTTTCTTTAACATACTGTCATTACCTAACGATTTTACAAATACATCCTCTCTTTTTACAACTTGTATGTCCTTCACATTAAAGTATAACTTATCTGCCTCTCTCACTCTCACCCCAGCCCTGGTGCGTCTGCGTGGCTCCGACGACGTGAGTAAAGACATGCAGGAGATGAAGGAGGAGAGTTCCAAGATGGCCATGGAGAAGAAGGTGACCATCCCTGAGCTGTTCCGTACCGCAGCCTATCGGCAGCCGCTCCTCATCGCCGTCATGCTCCACCTCTCCCAGCAGCTCTCCGGAATCAATGCTGTGAGTGAACTATGACTCCCAGGAGGCCACAGTGCAAACACATTCTGAATAGTTGAAATGTCACCAAGGATATCTCAGAGGACAGCTTAACAATACAGGGTTACGCATTCACTAGGCACGAAACTGAAGAAAAAAGACAGCGACTGGAAGGTACTATCTGAATGTATCCAATAATAAAAGATATGCTACGGTCTGCCCTTATGAAGGCGACCCAGCCTATGCAAAGTTGAATAGTTGAATAACAACTGCATTCAACATGCCTTATACTCTCAATCATTGCATGTTTGGGAGATTTGTTTGGATTATTCGATGGATTAAACATTATTTAATGGACGTACGTTTTACAGTCTGATAAAAATACCACTTTGATGTGGCTTCCTATTCATAGATTGTAGCCTTGTTGCAGATCTAGAGTCGGCTTTCTATTCCGCAACAAAGCCTCCTTCACTCACGCCGCCAAACTTACCCTAGTAAAACTGACTATCCTACCGATCCTCGACTTCGGCGATGTCATCCACAAAATAGCTTCCAATACTCTACTCAGCAAACTGGATGCAGTTTATCACAGTGCCATCCGTTTTGTTACTAAAGCACCTTATACCACCCACCACTGCGACCTGTATGCTCTAGTCGGCTGGCCCTCGCTACATATTCGCCGCCAGACCCACTGGCTCCAGGTCATCTACAAGTCCATGCTAGGTAAAGCTCCGCCTTATCTCAGTTCACTGGTCACGATGGCAACACCCACCCGTAGCACGCACTCCAGCAAGTGTATCTCACTGATCATCCCTTCCAGTTCTCTGCTGCCTGTGACTAGAATAAATTGCAAAAATCACTGAAGTTGGAGACTTTTATCTCCTTCACCAACTTCAAACATCTGCTATCTGAGCAGCTAACCGATCGCTGCAGCTGTACATAGTCCATTGGTAAATAGCCCACCCAATTTACCTTCCTCATCCCCATACTGTTTTTATTTATTTACTTTTCTGCTCTTTTGCACACCAGTATCTCTACCTGCACATGACCATCTGATCATTTATCACCCCAGTGTTAATATGCAAAATTGTAATTATTCGCCTACCTCCTCATGCCTTTTGCACACAATGTATATAGACTCTTTTTTTCTTTTTTTCTACTGTGTTATTGACTTGTTTATTGTTTACTCCATGTGTAACTCTGTGTTGTTGTCTGTTCACACTGCTATGCTTTATCTTGGCCAGGTCGCAGTTGTAAATGAGAACTTGTTCTCAACTAGCCTACCTGGTTAAATAAAGGTGAACAAAAAAAATTAAGAACCTAATCTTATTCCACCAACCCTGTTCAGGTGTTCTACTATTCAACTGGTATCTTTGAGTCAGCCGGTGTCACCCAACCCATTTACGCCACTATTGGAGCAGGAGCTGTTAACACTGTCTTCACTGTGGTATCTGTAAGTAAAACATGCTGCATTTATTCTGGTTTTTGTGTTTCTGTGATGTATGTTTACGGTACGGTAACTCCATTCTCTGTCTTTGTCAGCTCTTCCTGGTCGAGAGGGCGGGACGAAGGACTTTGCATCTCGTCGGATTGGCCGGAATGGCCGTCAGTGCCCTGCTCATGACTATTGCCCTCCTGTTGGTGGGTGTCAGTTTCTATTGGTTGTCACTCAACATAACAGATATGTCATTAATACATTAATTCATTGCTATTATTGATGAATATCTCCATCTCCCTCCCTCCTTCCCTTCCTCTCTCCTTCCCTCCTTCCCTCTCTTCCCTCCATCTTTCTTTCTTTATTCCTTCTCTCTGCCTCTCTCTGTTTGAGTAGAAGGGCTACTCGTCTCTGAGCTACCTGAGCATTGGGGCAGTGTTTCTGTTCGTGGCCATGTTTGAGATGGGGCCTGGTCCTATCCCATGGTTCATAGTGGCGGAGCTCTTCTCCCAGGGTCCGCGGCCTGCCGCCATAGCAGTGGCCGGCTGCTGCAACTGGACCGCCAATTTCCTGGTGGGAATCAGCTTCCCCAAACTGGAGGTGCGAGAGGTTTCTCTTGGTTTCCCATTAGGGACGAATCCTAACTTCCACTTAGGTCAAAATTTTTATTGATCATAAGCTGACTAATTAGGTTAATTACTGACTTCCACTATTTTTCTATCTCTTTGTTTGTAATTCTGTAGGAGCTGTGTGGGCCTTACGTCTTTATCATCTTCATGATCTTACTGATCTTCTTCTTCATCTTCACCTTCATCAAAGTCCCAGAGACCAAGGGCAAGACCTTTGACGAGATCGCCCGTGAGTTTGGCGGGGCCACCCTGCCCCCTGCCACCTCTGTGGGAGCTCCTCCCACTAGTATCAGCGTAACACTTCCTGCCTCGCCCATCAAGGAGAAGGTTCCACTGGTGGAGGCGGCAGCAGCAGAGGATAGGTCCAACTCAACTGTACAGGAGAGCTTGTAGAATCCTGTGTTGGGTCAATGGTTAAAGGTCAAGGGTTGGGGGTCAGCTGGTTCAAAAACAGATCAAAGATTAATTCTTTGGCAGTTCAGGTACATGGGATGAGTGTTTGACGTGAAAGGAAATATACGTTCGTGTACATGGAAAGCCAAAACACAAATTTTTGGGTGGATACAGTAGCTAGAATGAATTAGTGTTATTTTTTCTCATTTCTTTCTGTCACGTGTAATATATTTCTCAGCCTATAGGTCAAAATTTGTATTTTAATTGTGTTGCCTTCTTTTCCTGAGTGCATCATCATTTAAACAGCTTTTAGTAAAGCCAAAGTGTTTCTGATAAACAGTAGTTTTAACAGTGAAACAGTAGATTAGGGTCAATTGCATTGGTTGGCTTTCATGGTTTTAGAAATAGCTTTTTTAAATAACCCAATAATCCCAGAATGATCGTACTTGACAGTTAATTTTAACAGTTGTTGTATTTGAGAACAAAATAATATGCTTATACCCTACTCAACATAAGAATCCACTGCTAAAAATCACATTTAGATGGTTGCATAATAAAGAGAGAGAGAGAGAGAGAGAGAGAGAGAGAGAGAGAGAGAGAGAGAGAGAGAGAGAGAGAGAGACAGAGAGAGAGAGAGAGAGAAAGAAAGAGACAGAGAGAGAGAGAGAGAGAGAGAGAGAGAGAGAGAGAGAGAGAGAGAGAGAGAGAGAGAGAGAGAGAGAGAGAGAGAGAGAGACAGAGGGAGAGAGAGAAAGAAAGAGACAGAGAGAGAGAGAGAGAGAGAGAGAGAGAGAGAGAGAGAGAGAGAGAGAGAAAGAGAAAGAAAGAATGAGAGAGAGAGAGAGAGAGAGAGAGAGAGAGAGAGAGAGAGAGAGAGAGAGAGAGAGAGATAGAGGGATATGATACTTATTTCACTTTAACTTGCTTTAGGTGCACCTTATTAACGAAATAGAAATCAATTAAAATTCCAAGATTGCTAATATACTCTTCAAAAAGCGATTTATGGCAAATTAATCAACATAAGGAATAATTAGAGAAATATTTCCCTGGGGGAGTAGAATTGCATTAACTATATTGTCTAAGGGGACAGATAGTTATTTTGGATATTAGATTATAATAGATTGTGATATGAGTCGCGATGTTATGAACTTGGATTCGATAAGAATCAACCATAGAGAGCAAAGGACTCCATCGGTTTTCTCTGTGGAATTGAGTGTAATTTTGAATTGTTCTGCTGTGAGAGCATTCAGTCAAAAATGTTGAATATGATTATGACGGTTATCTATTCAGTCTGTATTTGGAATAACACAATGGGACTTTAGTTGTGACCAAATATGAGGATTTGTGCACAATGCTTTTTAATGACTCCCCTTTAAGTCTATACTCTACTTTGTGACACTTTGTCTGAAGATTAACCTTGTGGAACGTTGTTAAAAATCGAAATTTATTTAAAGATTTTATTGCATAGATATACTGTAGTATATATATATATATATATGTGTGTGTTACAAAAAAAAATATTTATTTTTTATTTGTGGTTGTGTAAATTAGACGTAGTTATTTTTCTCCAAGCACATTCACAATTTATTTTGCCTAGAAAGATGACAGGGTCATGGCTTTGTTCTTTATTTATATAACATATTGTGGATATGTGTATGTGTTGCACTGGGAAAATACATTCCTTTGATGGTAGTATTCAGTATTTGACCTCTCCTCCAAGGAAAAAACGTTCTTCAATGGCAGCCCTCCCTCACTACTGTTAACAAGACTCTGGTACTTTACTAACTGAACCATACTCAGTTACCTTATGCACATTCACTTATTGTAAAAAGTTAGGAGAGAATTTATTTGTAAATATGTACTTTCAAAATGATATTTATATGTTGACTGCAGTGGTTGAATGTGGGCTTGTTCTGGCTTATGGGGTGCCCATTGTCCAATGAGTGAAAAAGAGAAGGAAAGAGAGAACAAGTATTGGATTGTTTCCTATTAATACACTGAAGCATTGACATACATTACTCTATTAACTTTGTGTTAAAGTATTATTTATGTCAAAATGGACACTGGATAATAAAAAAAAACAGTTCCCTTACCACTGCTTCCCCCACTCTCCCTCTCTCTTTCACTTCCCACAAGCCTTCCACTTGTTCAGTAACCACCCTATGCTGTCCCCAGTGCGTGCCTAAAAAAAAGTGTATTTATTTTCAGTTGATGATCATTGTATCCTATATTGTCACAGAGATCTATTCCATTTTTACATCAGAAAACCATGTTGTTTTGAACTGGAGTTTTACCAATGCGGTTGGTATTGATTTGATGTTTATTTTTGTTCCTGCTCTGTGTTTCATGGCCTTCCGTTTACTTTGGGGGATTGTGTTTGTGAGTTCCTTGTTTCTGCTGCTTATTTGTGCCTCTTCTTCAGCTAATGTGTACTGTATGTGTGTGTGTGTGTGTGTGAACACGTTCTTCCTGCTTCCAAAGTCTTGTACTCTTATTCTCCACGAGGCACCAAACAAAGGGGCATTTAATCAAGGTCTATAGCCCAGCCATAAACAATTAAAATGATTAAATAATCAACGTTGATATTGAATTGAAAAATATGGTCTAATTCATAAATATCGAGATCACGTGAAGTGCAGAAAAGCACACTACTGAATCCATTTGGTAATTTTCCTGTATTGAAAAAAAATGTATCACACAAGCAGTATAAATCTGGCTTTGAAATGCCCTATGAGACATAATGAAAAATTACAACAAACTAACAACAACCATACAGCCCTATATGTCACGTGTGTTTGTTTCACTTGTGTTTGTATTGTAGCGACCCGCACAGACAGCTGTGTGTTATGTGTTAGGCTAGGAGGTGGTTGTGTTGTACTGACCAGTACCCGGTGTTCGCGGGGTCCGACCTGTCAATCAACCTGCTATCTGCCAATCACGGGAATGCCTGGAATGTTCTGATGCCGGGCATCCTGGTGGTTGGCGGAGTGGCGTGGAGGGGGGTTGGGCAGGGGGGTGGAGCATTGGAAGTTAAGACCAGGTTCAGCTTTTGTTCTCTCTCTCTTACGTCTGGGCTTCACAAGAGAAGGTCACGATTGGCTTGTGTCATCTATTTGGCGTGTGCTACGGCCCAAACAGTAGCCTGTGTAAAGTTGGTGTAATAAACCGTCAATTCGTAAACTCAAGCCTCTGTCTGGACAATTGTTCCTTTATGTTAGTTGGGTCATTACATTCTTATGGTTCTTTCCCTCTTTCTATCCCTCTCTCTCCCCCTCCCTCTCTCACTCTCTCGCTCTCTCTTCTCTCTATCGTTTCCGTTCCTGCTCCCATCTAGTCGCTGTGATTGTGTATCGCCCTGTCCTGTTGTGTTTTTGCCTTCATCAGATGCTGCGTGTGAGCAGGTGTCTCCTGTCAGCTACTGCGCCTACCAAGCGACCTGCAGTCTGTGGCCGCTTCTCCTGTTATTCCCCTCTACAGACTAGAGGATTTCTGTTATTCCCTGTTTGGACATTTCCTGTTAAGGATTCAGGATTTGTCTTTTCTGTTTGGACTTGAATAAACTCACTGTTAAGTCGTCATTACATTGGTGTCAGAAGTAAAAACGTTGATACAAGTTAGCCAGCTAGCTAGCTGACTTATGTGGCTAGCTACCGTAGGTGAGAACGGGGATGGAAAATGCTTCGAGGGAATCCGAAAGTGAAGGTGGAGGTAGGGGACGATTATGGCCAAGGAGCTGCGTGTGAATGGACGTCGGGGGCTCTGTCTGAGGAGATCGCCAGGGCGTCGGAGCGCAGAGGCCGCTTGAGGGAGGACGTTAGAGCGATGGCGGCTGAAGCGGGCATGAGTGCGTCGTCGAATGTATTTCGCGCGGATTCTGGTGGGCGGACCGAAGTGGTGACGTCGACGCGGCGTGATGAGGAATCTGGGGCTCAGGATGTAAACAAACATGGCGGCGGCCAGTTCCCGGCTGCGTCCGTATCTGTTAAGACCCCGAAGTATTCCGGTAAGGCGGATTGGGAAGCTTTTCATGCTCAGTTTGAACTGTTAGCTCATTTTAGGGGGTGGTCGGATGAAGAAAGGGCACTGCAGTTGGCTTTATGCCTCACGGATGAAGCTCTGACCTGTTTGATATTGATTAGCCCCGAGGACAGGCATGATTATGGGGCTTTAGTGGGAGCACTGAGGAGGCGCTATGGACAGTGTGTACAGCCCGGGCTACTGCGCTCCGAACTGAGTAATAGACGCAGGCAGCCTGGAGAGCCTCTACGGGTGCTAGCTAATGACATTGAGAGCCTCTCTCGGCGGGCATATGCTCACATGCCCCCTCCGTGCAGAGCGAGCTAGCACGGGACCAGTTCATACAGGCGCTCTCTCCTACGGAGCTGCGCATACAGACCCAGCTGGCTCATCCTGAGTCATTGCAGACAGCCTTGGAGATGGCTTTGGAGAGGGAGCTGGTGTGGGCTGGGGCTTCAGCTGGGGCTTTGGTGGGGGTGCAGGGAGACACACCCTCTGTGCGAGCTGGGGGCAGAGCAGCCCGGAGACGGAAAAGCCTGCTGCGGTCGTCTCATAGGTTCTCTAGACTTCATTACCGCTGCCTTTGTCTGCGGGGGGGCTGGCACTTACGGTTTCCCCCTAAGGCGCTAAACTTCCTTCCGCTAAAGGGAGACGGCACAAATCATTATTGGTGGCCGAAATGACAAAACTCATTCGTGCTGTGTCGCTACAGGCGGAACGAAACACACGCCCTGGTCCCAGGGTCTGCTGGGGTTGTGGCCAGCCAGGCCATCTGCGCCGAGTTTGCCCCATGTCCCCCAGAGCTCAGGGAAACGGCTCGGGGTCCGCATAGACCGGGTAGTGCGGACCCCTGGCTTTCTATCCCAACCACCATCATCTTCAGGAGGAGCCCACCGGCACAGACGGGGAAGCAAGGCTCCACTTCCCCCAGAAGCAGACGAGGGCAAGCGGATGGAGCCTGTTGTTGTGGTGGGCCGGACCTGTGTTGGGGACTTTTGTCATGTCCCTGTCACTGTGGAGGGGGTGCCCTGCTCCGCCCTGGTGGACACTGGGTCCACAGTAACCCTGGTGAGGTCAGATATTGTGCCAGGTTGGACTCAGTGTGAGCCTACAACTGTGCAGCTCCGCACAGTCACAGGTGAGCTGGCACCCATGAAAGGGAAGAGAATAATGACTCTGACAGTAGGGGGCAGGACTGTGCGTCATCCTGTGTGGGTGGCGGCTGTGCAGGACCCTTGTATCCTGGGGTTGGACTTTCTTAGGAGCACAGGCTGCCAGTTAGACCTAAATAGGGGCACACTGAGCTTCCAGGGAGGGACGGAAGTCACCATGGCCCCCTAATGTCACATTCACTCAACCCAACAAACCCTTTACTCCAACAGTTAAAGCAGCAGAGACTCATGGCTGCGCCCCCTCCCCCACAGCTGTGTGTGACTTTTCCCCAGTCCCCCTGTCACCTACGGCGGTGTGTTACATTCCCCCAGCTACCTCCATGACACAGCCCTCTGTGAGCCCGGGTCGCACCCCCAGCCCAGCTACCCCAGATGGGAGAGGAGAGGACACTGTCTGCAGTGAGGGAGATATGGGGGAGGAACTGTGTTGGTCTTGACCCTGAGCAGCAGGAACGGTTGTGGCAGTTGCTGTTTGAATTCAGAGACAGCTTTGCGTTGAGTGAGGAAGAGGTGGGTCAGACTCATCTGGTGCAGCATGAGATCGACACAGGTGATGCTCGACCCATCAAGATGCGTCCCCGCCGTATCCCGCTGGCACGCCAGGAGGCGGCAGACAAGGCTGTGTTGGAGATGCAGCGGGCAGACTTCATTGAGCCCTCAGACAGCCCCTGGGCGGCGCCAGTCGTCATGGTTCCGAAGAAGGGGGGCAAGCTGAGGTTCTGTGCGGACTACAGGCGGCTGAATGAGGTAACCAGGAAGGACTCATACCCCATACCACGTATCGATGAGTCGCTGGACCTGGTTAGGGGTCCTCCTGGTTCTCCTCACTAGACCTCCGCAGTGGCTACTGGCAGGTGCCCCTCTCCCCAGAGGCCAGAGCCAAAACTGCGTTCTCCACTAACAGAGGACACTGGCAGTTCAAGGTCCTGTGCTTTGGCCTGTGCAACGCTCCAGCTACTTTTGAGCGTTTGATGGACAGGGTGCTGGATGGCATCCCCCGACAGCAGTGTCTGGTATACCTCGATGACATCCTGGCCCATGGCAGCTCCTTCCAGTCAGCCCTGGGGGCACTACGGCGTGTGCTGGAGAGGGTGGCTGCCGCAGGTCTGAAGCTCCACCCCGAGAAGTGCCACTTCATGAGGAGAGAGGTGTCCTTCTTGGGCCACCGAGTGGGGAAGGAGGGGATCAGCACCATGGAGGACAAGGTAGGGGCTGTCAGAGACTGGCCCACCCCCCCCCCGACCAGCGTCAGCTGAAGAGCTTCCTGGGCCTGGCCTCGTACTACAGGAGGTTTGTACGGGGCTTCTCAAGCGTTGCTGCTCCACTGAACCGCCTGCTGCCGAAGGACAAGGCTTTCACTTGGACAGTGGAGTGTGAGGAGGCGTTCAACACCCTCAAACGTGCACTGATCGAGGCCCCGTGCTCGCCCCTGACCTCACCTTGCCCTTTATCCTGGACACAGACGCGAGCAATGTGGGCATGGGTGGGGTGCTGGCCCAGGTGGGGCCAGAGGGGAGAGAGTGGTGGCGTACTTCAGCAAAACATTTGACAAACATGAGCGCCGCTACTGTGTCACCCGGCGGGAGCTCTTGGCTGTTGTGGCTTCCGTCAAACACTTCAAGTACTACCTGGGTGGTCTGCCCTTTACTGTAAGGACTGACCACTCTGCTCTCCAGTGGCTCATGTCTTTCAGAGAGCCAGAGGGGCAGGTGGCACGCTGGTTGGAGGAGCTTCAGCCGTATGACTTCACGGTGGTGCACAGGGCAGGGGCACGCCACTCCAACGCCGACGCCATGTCCCGTCGGCCCTGTACTGCAGACGGCTGCCGCCACTGTGAACGGAGAGAGGGACGGGAGAGAGAGCTGCAGGCAGAGGAGGGTGTCTGTGCCACAGTGTGTCGGGCGAGCGGGCCTGTCTGCTGTGAGCTGCAGACTGTCGACGTGGCTGAATGGCGGCAGCAGCAGGGACGGGACACAGACCTACAGCCAGTGCTACAGTGGGTAGAGGCGCAGGTGAGGCCACCATGGGAAGAGGTGACAGCGCTCTCACTCGCGACCAAAGGGTTGTGGTCGAAGTTTGAGAGACTGCGGCTGGCTGATGGCGTGCTACAGCGGGCATGGAAGGAGACAGCTACGGGAGAGGAGAGGTGGCAGGTGGTGGTCCCAAAAGCATTGCGGGAGGCTGTGCTCCAGAGTACTCATGGGGGTGGGGACTGGACACTTTGGGGTCACAAAAACACTGCGCCGTCTCCGTCAGGGCTTCTACTGGGGGCAGCACAAGAGGGATGTGGAGGACTTTTGTCGCCGCTGTGACAACTGCACAGCGAGAAAGGGCCCCCCAGGCCGCTCTCATGCTCAGCTCCAACAGTTCCCAGTGGGGGCTCCCATGGAGAGGGTGGGAGTGGATGTTGGGCCGTTCCCCACCACAGACAGTGGAAACCGCTGGGTGCTCACGGCCATGGACTATTTCACAAAATGGCCCGAGGCCTATGCTCTGCCTGACCAGGAGGCAGAGACCATCGTCGACGCCCTGACAGCGGGGATGTTCAGCAGGTTTGGAGCTGCAGAGTCCATCCACAGCGACCAAGGCAGAAACTTTGAGTCCCGTGTGTTCGCCACCATGTGTGAGAGGCTGGGTATGCACAAGACCCGCACTACTCCTCTCCATCCTCAAAGTGATGGCCTTGTGGAGCGCTTCAACAAAACGCTTGGACAGCAGCTGGCCATCGTCTCTTCCAAACACCAGCGTGACTGGGACAAGCACCTGCCTATGGTCCTCATGGCATGCCGCTCCGCTGTCCAAGACTCCACTTCCTGCACGCCTGCCCTCCTCATGCTGGGGAGAGAGATCCGCACCCCTGCGGAGATGGCGTTTGGTCGGCCCCTGGATAGCCCTCATGTTCCTCCGGGGCCGGAGTATGCCCGGAGACTCCAGGACCGCCTGGAGACAGCCCACACCTTCGCCAGAGAGCAGCTGGTGAATGCAGGTGAGGCAGAAAAGGAACTATGACGTGCACACCCGGGGAAGGCACTTTGTGGCTGGGGAGCTGGTCTGGGTCTACAGCCCCTAAGGAAAAAAGGCAGATGCCCCAAGTTGGACAGTCACTGGGTGGGACCCTGCAGTGTCCTGGAGAGGGTAGGGGAGGTTGTGTACCGGGTGCAGCTTCCTCCCAGGGGAGAAAGGTGGCACTGCACCGGGACAGGTTAGCCCCATACAGAGGGGCCTCTTCTCCCCAAACCCCAGGAACCCCCACAATTCCCCTCTCTGGCAATGACATTCTCCAGGCACCCACCCTCAGGTGCCGCAGACAAGGCTCCAGACAGCCCACTCCCCCTGTCTTCCCCCGTGTCACCGCGTGGTTCCCCAGAGCCACGGACTGTATTACCCGTTCCCGCTTCCTTGTCACCCATATCCCTGCCTTCATCCCCTGGGTCCCAGAGGGGCACTCTGCGACCATCACGACCACGCAGGCAAAGGAGACCTCCGGGTCGCTTCAGAGACTTTGTTTGTTCCCTCGGGGACGAGGGACTTTGTGGTGGGGGGCTGTGTAGCGACCCGCACAGACAGCTGTGTGTTATGTGTTAGGCTAGGAGGTGGTTGTGTTGTACTGACCAGTACCCGGTGTTCGCGGGTCCGACCTGTCAATCAACCTGCTATCTGCCAATCACGGGAATGCCTGGAATGTTCTGATGCCGGGCATCCTGGTGGTTGGCGGAGTGGCGTGGAGGGGGGTTGGGCAGGGGGGTGGAGCATTGGAAGTTAAGACCAGGTTCAGCTTTTGTTCTCTCTCTCTTACGTCTGGGCTTCACAAGAGAAGGTCACGATTGGCTTGTGTCATCTATTTGGCGTGTGCTACGGCCCAAACAGTAGCCTGTGTAAAGTTGGTGTAATAAACCGTCAATTCGTAAACTCAAGCCTCTGTCTGGACAATTGTTCCTTTATGATCTAGTCGGGTCATTACAGTATATATGAATATAATGTCGTTAAATAAAACATCACACATCTAACAAACACACAACCTTTGATATCTTCTGTATCTTCTGTATCTTCTGATACTATCCTTGGCAAATACAGTCAGCATCTTGCTTGGTTTAATCAATCAATGTACTGTGTCTGTGTGTGAAAGTGTAATAAATGTTTTGTTAACCTCCTTTTTGACATCCACCAGCTGGCATTACACCGAAATACCTGTTTGTTTGTGTGTTTCATTTGGAAATAGTATTTCAACATGCCTCGGGCTAGGTTGATGCTGGGAGACACCATTTTGAGTGACAGGTTTAGAGCTTGAAGCTTGGGAGGAAAGCGGCCAAAGTAAGTACATTTTTAAACATCGTTTTGAAATAAAAACGCAACGGTAGCTTTACTTACAAACGCATCTTAGTTCATGGGAAGCTAAAACGGTTTCTTTCATTTTTACACACATGAAACAATGATTTCTGGGAAATGTGTTTATGATAGCAAAACTGGGGTAATCAAGTTCATAGTAGCGGATGCACAAGGCTGCAGGAGTATTTTCAAGATGCAGCTACAGTGTAACAGGGAGCATCACATACACTGTTGCAATTACTGACATATTAACCGTGTTGCTATTTCAGGTAGAGATGACATTGTAACTATTGTTGTTGTGAAAACATTTTGGCACGCGACCTATGTGTGCCGTCATTCCTTTGCGCCGGAAAGGGACAAACATCAAAAGGAGGCGTAGTCCTCCGCACAATTTTATGCAAAATATCAACAACCTAATTGAATGTACTGCAATATCGTCGTGTAAAAGGAATTGTTGCATACTGCGACGCATTGAAGTCGAGAGAGAAACAAAAGTTGCAATACACCGACGTCCACGGTGAGCAATGGATTTGCAGCGTACGATGGGCACGGGTAGCTAACTAGTCACAGTAGCTAGCTTGTGTGCTAGCACTGGCTGCAACTAGGTACTGTAGCTAGCTAGCAAACTACTGTAATGGCTAGCAGCACTCAACTTGCTTCTAATTATAGTGCAACAAGTGAGCTGTATAGCATGTTCATAGCTAGCCAGCTAATAATGATTTACCCTTGCAAGCGACTAATAATGCATTTATTACTAGCCATTGAATGTATGTTGCATGACAATCAAATGTTTGCAAGCACGGCCAGGAGAAGGAGTGAAAGGAGGCATGGCTTTCTTGATTGATGACTACAATATCGTGTCAACATGTAAATATAGATGTTAGTTATGCAGGCATGACAGATATATTCCACCTCTCCACAGAGCTGCAGTGTGAATAATCCTTTACCTTCCACCAGTGACTGATAGGTCTTTTGACATGGTTTTCTAGTCAGCATTTGATTGAACACTCCTCTTCTTTCCCTCAGTGATGGAGACAGATGGGGACCAAAACCAGGGCTCTACCAATGGAACCACTCCATCAGGGGTGAACTCCCGCCCCTCTCCAATGAACTCCATGTCCCTGTACGAGAGACAGGCTGTGCAGGTCAGTAACGGTGGGTGTGCATGCATCTGAATGGGGATATTATGTATAGCCTGATGCCTTTGTCTGACATGGCAATCCCAACTTGTACTCCGTGTCACTTAGTGTCATCTGTAATCCTGCCTCTAGTGTAGTTATCGTATTATCACTCTGTAAGCGCTCGTATATATATCAACTTGACAGTGCAATGTCAATGACTCCCTCTCCCTGTTTTCTATCTTGTGCAACTCAAGGCCCTTCAGGCGCTGCAGAGGCAGCCCAACGCAGCGCAGTACTTCCAGCAGCTGATGCTGCAGCAACAGATCAACAGTGCCCAGCTACAAAACCTGGCTGCAGTACAACAGGTACAGAAGCATCCTTATGAACCACCCCTACTAATAATGCATGCTCAGAATAGAACGGCATGGGTGCTTTTCTGTTGTTGTTGTCCTGGTCAGGTTGCGAATGTTTAGGCTATAGGATGACGGCACACTACGTTGAAACATCACCACGAGGTTTGCTACATGGTCCGTTTTTTTTACCGCTCTAAACTCGACTAGGATAGAGCTTCTGTCGATTGCGGTATGGCAATGGCTTTTGACATTAGTCCCTTTCGTCCCTGTTCTAGGCCACCCTTGCTGCCAGTCGTCAGTCCAGCCCTCCCGCCAACAGCACCTCTCAGACCACAAGCACCACAGTCACATCTGTACGTTTACACATCTATGACAACTAGTAGGCGTGCTACCCAGAATCACTGATAAGAATCCAGCTTCAAAGAGGCCACTCCAGTAATATTGACTTAAAACCACAATTTGCTGTTTGAGAATGATAATGACATTCTATATATTTGAAATCACGGGCACCTGCATTGTTTGATCGTCTCCAAAATAGTCAATACAGTTAGCTTTGATTGTTCTCAAATCCACTTTTTTCCCTTTCCTCTTCAGGTGAATGTAACCACTTCTGGGGGTGGTGCCATAACCAGCACCCGCGCTATAGGCCCAGGCTCCTCCGCGACATCCACTATAAGCCAATCAGTGCTGCTGGGCGGAAACGCGGCAGGACAGGGACAGATGTATCTGAGAGTGAGAACCCATGCACTATTGCCTGATTCACACTGTAAGGCCAACCCGAACAAAAACTTTGCTGGCTTAGTTCCAATTCCATTATGATGGATGCATAACCAGGTCAGCACAGTACTACTTAGGGCTGTGACGTTCCCGAAATCTAGTAAGCCGATGATTGTCAAGCAGATAACTGTCGATCTCACGGTAATTAAAGCCAGCATCTCCTGGCTTCCACACATAGCCTACAAGCCACTGAGGCAGACCTTTGGAACATCTACATTTTAAAAAGTCTAATAAATCAATGTAATATAGCCTACACCTTCACAATAAATCCAGTATTTATTTTAGACAGGTCTAAAGAAACATGATATGAAGAAATGTAGTCTATTTCAGAAGAACAGAATAGCAAACTCTAGGGCCCCCCCTAGTGGCGCAGAGGTCTAAGGTACTGCAGAGCTTGAGGTGTCACTACAGATCCGGGTTGAATCACTCGACGCATTGCTCTCGACTTTCGCCTCTCCCGAGTCTGTACGGGAGAGTAGGGATGGAACAAGACTGTAACTACCAATTGGATATCACGAAATTGGAGGTATTGTTTTTTGAGAATAGCATACTCTGATTTGTCCTTATGTTTGGCCCTGATCTGGCTATGCCAGATTTGCATAGAATTCCATGGCATTATTAATAGTATGAAGTATACAATTGAACAAAGCTGAATAAAATAGAAAGCATATTTTTGCCGAAGGATTTGAGGGAATGCGCACATGCGACTATTCTTTGTTGAGCGGTTAACAAAGAAATAGGTACTCCTATATGCTTAATTTAGAGTTATTAATGTATCTTTAATTGGTCTACCAACTAAATGTTTTGATGCGACAAATAATGATTTGAAAATAGTCACTTGAAAGGCATGAGCTCTGCTTTGTTTTTTTGCGCAGACTGTACACACTTTGTCAGTCTCTCGTTCACAATTTGAGAAACACTTGATAATGCCTCGAATTTCCGGCACAATCCCCATTGTGTGGCCATAATTCACCCTAAAGAATCCATGCCTTTTGCACCCCTTCTCCCTGAGTACTGCCTGTTCCAAAGCACTTCTCACTCACACCACTCTCCATCATGTGATCTGGTCTTTCTCACAGGCTACAAGTGAAGACAGACACATCGGGGTGCGTATTGAAGATATTGGAAAAACTGTCCACATTTACTTTTCGTCAGCCAACAAGATGAGTAGGCCTAACGAACAGAAAAAAGCACTAGTTTATATCAATCTACTATCCCCATAGTACAAAAGTTGACCTATTCTGTGTGAGAAATAAATATTCCAAACATAGTCTGGGACAGTTGTGGGATGTGATAGATGCCAAATGAATTAACTGCTAGCATCAAAAAAAGTTTTATGCAATGTGGCTGAAGCAACAGATCAGAACATTTAACTTAAAACGTTGATAAACTATTTGGCTATTTCTTCACATTATAAGCGCACACAGCAGTAAGCTATAAGTGTGAATGTTCCATTAGTGGGAAAACACCATTATTAAAAGTGCTTTTATTATAAAGGTGCATTTTTTATGGTTATCTTCCCCAAACTTGAAACTCGAAACTCACGCGCTGCTTATGTATGCCAGTTAAGCTCTATTTGACCACGTTAGTTGTGATACAAACCTTATCAAAACATATAGGCCTTTGGGCTACATGAGGTGTGGACTATGATCCGAAGAGAAAAAAGGGGCATTGTTTCTTGCCTTAAGATGGGCATCAAGTGATAATATATAATTCACAAGTGATAAGCTAATATTGTCAAACATCAAACTATTCTTTAATCTTGTCTTTACATATACTAAATAATATATGTGTGAACTCCGTTTTGATTTAGAATGGACCATTATCATGCACATGTCTCGAAACAGGGGCAGGGGAAAAAATACATGTCATCTCTGCACTTAAATAGCGAATGGAGGACACTCATCCCAGCCAGGTAGGCTATACTCCTGTTGTAAAGATAAGCAATGTGCTTAATATTTGCTTAATATTAGGAAAGTTAAGAAATAAATATAGTAGGCCTAGCCTATGGAAAGCTGATGGGATCCTCCTCTTTTTAATAGAGGCCATCACTCTGTTTTCTCGCGCAATTGCATAGCCTATAGAAATGTTGCGCAACATGAGCTCATGGGCTCTCATGAAGTGTTTCATTAGATTTTTGATGACATTTGCATTGATGTCAGAGTGATTAGAGGGACAATAGAGTGCTGAGTACCAGGCAGTTAGCAAGTTTGGTGGGCTACTAATGACCATCAGCAGTGTCAGAGAAGCCTAATTACTGTGACTAAACGGTCACGTGGAATTTGACTGCCTTCATGACTGGTAACCGCCGGTGTGGCGGTAATACGGTCACCACAACAGCCCTAGTACAGCTTGGTTTGGTTTGGGCTTTGCTCAAGAGTATTAGCTTTTGTCATTTGCCTCCTTGAAAGGACTCTTTGATTGACAGTCTCTTTTGTTATACTGTAGGTGAACCGGTCTCTGAGGTCTCCCCTCTCCTCCCAGCTCATCTTTATGCCTAGTAGCACAGCAACCACTGCCATGGCAACAGTCACCCAGCAGCCGCAGACTCAGCAGCAGCAACAACGGGAAGATACACCTACTTCCTCCAGCAACCAATCAGACAATGACCAGGTATGGATCAACTTTGTATTCGTGACTGAGAACATTGGAGTGAGTCCTGCTTTAGTGATGTAATCTAGAATAGCTTGTTCCCAGTCCTGTTGGTGCTGTCTTGCCTGTTCCTGTGGCCATTACAGCACAAACAGATCTGGGACCGGGCAAAATCTTGAATATTTGTGCAGTCAAACTACAGTATTGGGCTCTGAAATTGGTGAAACTAGATTTTTCTTCTCTTACATCCCTCTCTCTGGCATCTTCTTTCCATCAATTGTCATACACTCATCTCCCTCTTTCTTTCTGGGCCAGGTACAGAACCTGGCTCTGCGATGTGTCAGCAGTCCCAAGGGGGTTGGGGTCAAGACTGAAACCCCAGAGAGGGGTGAACCAGGTGGGGAGTGAAATCGCAGCATACCTAGCCTTACATACTTAGCATACTTCCTTACCTGTTAGTTATTCATTTCCTTCCTCATTCTTTCCCAGCGACCTACTCCCTTGTCCAGTCATCTCACCAGCAGTTCAACCAGTCCACTCCACAGTCTACCACTAAACCAACCCAACAGCAACAGTCCCACATCAAGATCCCCACCTACATCCAGAGCTCCAACGCCAACCTGTCCTCTCTCAACCTCAAGACGGGCAACCACCACTCCAACACCCCCTCCTCACCCTCCACCTCTGTCCCACTCTCACAGCTCCTCCTCTCCGGACCCAACTTTGGCCGGGGCGGAGCTATCACCACGGTTACCTCCGCCGCCACGGCGACGCACATTCTGGTGCCCACCTCCAATGCGCCCGCCCAGCCCCACAGTTACCAGGTGGCTGCTGCCACCATCAAGCCCAATGTTAGTACTCAAACACTGGTGGTTCAGCCTCTGCAGAAAAGCACTGTTAATGACAAGGGAGGCCACGGGAACGGTCCCGTTCCAATCCAGCCCAAAACTCAACAGGGTCTCCGTATGCCCCTGCAACTGCCATCCCGCAACCCGCCTCCCATCCTGCCCGCACCCCCCGCCAACAATCAGACTAGTGCTGCCCAGCCTCCGCCGCACATCCCAGTTCAGATAGTAGGAGCCAGGCAGAGCTCCATAGGAAGCCCCCAGGCTTTGGCCTTGGTCCAGGCCCGGAACACCTGTTCCCAGGATGGAGCTACTCTTCTGAGTAGTTCCAGCAGAGCCAGCATTCTCACCATGGTGGCCTCCATCACTTCCAGAGAGGGAGGGGTGATAAACCGACGGACGGATTTAAAGAGCCTTCAATCAGCCCAGGAAACCCTCCCATTGGCCCACATCTCTCACGTGCATGCGCAAGCCAATCAGAATCAGAGACCTGGGCTGAAGCCAAGTCCAAATTGCACCTTGGCCAGCAGCAACTCCTCTCAGTCCCAGGCAGCCATCTCTCCTCCCACCCTCTCCCATTCCTCCCATACTTTACCCCTGCCTTTGGTTGAGGCGAGCAGCACCGTAGTGGCAGCCAATGGAGAGTCTGTGTGTTCTCAGCCTCCCCAGGTGAGTTGTTCATTACTACTAGCACTGATAACGCTACAATTTACTGATGTTTCTAAACAACGTAGTGGTTGTCGATTCCATTTGTGAATGAATGACATTCCTCTCAGGGTAAGTCGATGAAGAGGAAATCCGAGTCAGTCGCAGCCAATGACGAAGATGGTGCCCCTCCTCCCCACCTTGTTCCAATGAGTGAACACTCCCCTGCCCTCTCCTCCTCCGCCACGGAAGCAGGTAAGGAATCCACTAATAAATGGGCCCACTTGTCTTCAATACTTTGCCTTTCTCATTCCTCTCATTTACGACCACTGAAAGGAGGAAAGGATAAGAGTGCAAGGAGACAATTTTCCACCTTGGCCCAGCCACCAAGCTGACACCTATGCATGATTTCAAAAACCTCACGTTTGCACAGATTTAACCACTGTGGCCAGGCAGACTTGGTTAAAATTGTTCAAAAATAAATGATAAAATCCTTTCTCCCCCCTCCACCCTTCTTTTCTTAAGGCTCTGGTCCACTTTCTCTCTCCCCCGCTCCCTCTCGTTCCCCTGCTCTCTCGATGTCCCGTATGGGGGGTGGCCAGGGGGAGAGAGCCCCCCCTCAACAGGCTGTGGTCAAACCCCACGTCCTCACCCACCTCATAGAGGGCTTCGTCATCCAGGAGGGAGCTGAACCTTTCCCTGTACATAGAGTATTCACCTTGGGATTTGTAATTTTTGGAGAAGTTGTAGCTCTCATATACAATACAAATTAATTTGTACCCTTTTCGGATATATACCACCTGATATAAATAATGACATGTACTGTAGATGTAGTGACATGTACTGTCTAATAACGACATGCACTGTAGACACTATTCTCATTAATTCCCTGTAATCAGTAATGTTGAACACCACACATTTTGTTCCTGTATTTTGATTGACAGGTGAGTGGGCCAGTCAAGGAGCCAGCTGGAGAAGATTTGGCCATGGACAATCTAGACTCTAGTCAGCCTGAGACTGTGACTACAGCTACAGGTTCGGCTCAGACCACAGTCCCGGGTCACGTTTCCATCGAAGCCTCTGGTTTGACCACAAACTGCAATTGGTATCGTTCTTTAAACCTTTTCCTGTTCTCTCTTCCCAGTGCTAAAGTGTGAGTACTGCAAAAGCTTCGCCCCAGCTAGACAGTTTAGAGGGACCAAGCGCTTCTGCTCCTTGACCTGTTCTAAGAGGTACAAATTCCCTGCTGTATGTCTACTATATGTCATTATAAGTCTACTACTATATGTCAGTATACACTGAGTGTACAAAACATTAGGAACATGGACATGGACTCCACAAGGTGTCGAAGGTTTTCCACTGGGATGCTGACCCATGTTGACTCTAATGCGTCCCACAGTTGTGTCAAGTTGGCTGGATGTCTTTTGGGTGGAGGACCATTCTTGATACACACTGGAAACTGTTGAGCGTGAAAAACCCGGCAGCGTTGCAGTTCAAACCGGTGCGCCTGGCACCTACTACCATACTCTCTTCAAAGGCACTTAAATATTTTGTCTTGCCCATTCACCCTCTGATAGGCAACACGTACACAATCCATGTCTCAATTGTCTAAAGGGTTAAAAATCCTTGACCCTGTCTCCTCCCCTTTATCTGCACTGTTTGGGGAGAATTTACGTGACATCAGTCCCCCCAGGGATCATAGCTTTCACCTGCATTCACCTCGTCAGTCTATGTAATGGAAAGAGCAGGTGTCTTTAATGTTTTGTACACTCAGTGTATACCTACTATATTCCTCCGTGTTGCTCCAGGTATAATGTGAGCTGCAGCCAGCATTTCCGCCTGCGACAGGGGGGTCACCTCTCCCACTCTGACGAGGACGGGGTCCTGAGGAGGAGGGTCCCCCACAGGACCAGCTCCGAGATCGCCAGTGCCAAAATAGCCGGGAGACCCTTACCAGTTAAGGTAATGGTCAGTTGATCATTGATAGTTGTACACTTGTTTATTTTTTCATTTCACCTTTATTTAACCAGGTAGGCAAGTTGAGAACAAGTTCTCATTTACAATTGCGACCTGGCATGAGCTGGCATGGATGACTGAAGAGACCTGTATCGCTGTCTGTCCAAACTAGAAAAGGTGGAAAGTAGGGTGGTTTCTAGATGGGTTTAAATCACTAACCCTAATTTAAACGTTTACCTTTCTGTCCTCAAATAGCCTCAAAATCGGCTTGTCAAACGGTAATGCCATATTTGTCGTGTTCAAGTGTGGCCATGTTGTGACTACCCTGTTGCACACGCACCTCTCACAAAGTCCTGGTTCACTGTCTACAGTGCCGCTCCGAGTCCAGCCGATCGGAGGACGTCTCCAGCTGCGGGAGGACGAGGACGAGGACGATCCCATGTCCCTCTCCCCGGCCTCCTCTTCTTCCTGCCACCATCCTCCGCCCACACTCCGATTGGAGGGCTCGGAGGTGCCCCACTTCTTGCCCGGCAGCCCCGCCCAGTGGAGTGTGGAGGAAGTGTCTCAGTTCATATCATCTCTGCAAGGTTGGTACCGCAGAGATGAGCTCTATGTTGTACTTCACTTACTATAGACATCATTGGTTGATACCGTCAGCTTAGAAGGACATGCGTTGTCATGCAACAACACCCAAATGCTACTCTGTGTTTCTGTTGCTTTTGAAATCTCGAATTACAGTTATCTTGCATGCTTTTTTAAATCCCTCTATTATTCTATGATGTTGAGGTAGCAGGCCATTGCTATTAGATTTTCACCATTGTAAATGCTGTTCATGTTATTGTCTTGCTTACCGTCTCCCCTTCCCTCTCTCTCTTTCCCGCCCTCTCTTACTCCCAACCTCCCTCTTTCTCTCCCTCTCTCCTCTCCTCCTTTTCTCACCCAGGCTGTGAGGAGGTGGCGGACCATTTTCTGTCGCAGGAGATTGACGGACAGGCCCTGCTGCTACTCCGAGAGGAGCATCTCATGTCCACCATGAACATCAAGCTCGGTCCCGCCCTCAAGATCTGTGCCCATATCAACAACCTGAGAGACTGAGAGGAAGAATGAACGGAGGAAAGGAGAGGTACTCCCAAGAGAAAAAGGAGAGAAAGAAGAGAAAGGAGGTGACAATATGGCTGTTGAAATACTTTTGAACCGTATTAAATGAGGTCCCTGTTGGTTTTACTATGTTTTGTCAAAACAAACAGAATGAAAGGCGGAGAAAATGAGCCTTCTATCCACAAAATGTGGACTTTAAATGTGGAGTATTATGTTACACACAGGAAGCGGCGCAGGTCCTAATCCAGGCACTTGTCATCTCCCGTCTGGATTACTGCAACTCGCTGTTGGCTGGGCTCCCTGCCTGTGCCATTAAACCCCTTCAACTCATCCAGAACGCCGCAGCCCGTCTGGTGTTCAACCTTCCCAAGTTCTCTCACGTCACCCCGCTCCTCCGTTCTCTCCACTGGCTTCCAGTTGAAGCTCGCATCCGCTACAAGACCATGGTGCTTGCCTACGGAGCTGTGAGGGGAACGGCACCTCAGTAAGGCTCTGATCAGGCCCTACACCCAAACAAGGGCACTGCGTTCATCCACCTCTGGCCTGCTCGCCTCCCTACCACTGAGGAAGTACAGCTCCCGCTCAGCCCAGTCAAAACTGTTCGCTGCCCTGGCCCCCAATGGTGGAACAAACTCCCTCAACGCCAGGACAGCGGAGTCAATCACCACCTTCCGGAGACACCTGAAACCCCACCTCTTTAAGGAATACCTAGGATAGGTTAAGTAATCCCTCTCACCCCACCCCCCTAAGTTTTAGATGCACTATTGTTAAGTGACTGTCCCACTGGATGTCATAAGGTGAATGCACCAATTTGTAAGTCGCTCTGGATAAGAGCGTCTGCTAAATGACTTAAATGTAAATGTAAATGTAATGTTATATTATGTGAGTGAGTGAGCAGACACTTTATGTGTGTAATATTTGCCTATATATTTAAATATACCTTTGTTGGCTGGACTGCCTTTGTTTACGCTGTAGAAAATCATTGTGGAAATTGTGGCCTTTAAGTAGTTTCAATGATCGAAAAAATAGTACTAGAACGGAGTCGTCCGTAAAAAAAAAAACGTGTTTCATATCATTCCTTATTTTTACGAGTTGTTATGAATGGTAAGGTCATGTAAAGCAATGGACACATTGCCTTTGCCAACCATTACTGGGGAGTAGCAAATATATTGGCCTAAGAAACTTGACAAATGGAGGGAGACGTGTTCTGTCCACTGAAATGAGCAAGTAACTTACAATTGGTGCACAGGATTTATATTAAAAACGTCCTTTTAAAAATGTCTGTGAAGTGGCAACAATAATCTATGCGGATCTGAAGTACAGGGATACCAGATTCAAGTGATACCATCCCATAGGCTACTTCAGTTTTCTCAACATGTTTTAGATTATATGCCCTCCTGCTTATTTTAAATGTTAGTTTTTTTTAACCTAAACGGGATCGGTGTCCCTTAAACGGGATGTTTGTTGCTCAATATGCGATAATGTGACTAGAAAACATTGTATAGAACAGCAAACTTTCCGGGACATAGACATGTCTTATATGGGCAAAAAGCTTAAGTTCTTGTTAATCTAACTGCAGTGTCCAATTTACCGTAGCTATTAAAGGAAGAAAAAAAATACCATGCTATTGTTTGAGGATAGTGCACAACCACAAAACACTTTTATCACGGCAACTGGTTTGATACATTCACCTCTAAAGGTAAATAATGTACGTATATTCAGTAATCTTGCTCTGATTTGTCATCCTGAGGGTCCCAGAGATAAAGTGTAGTTTGGTTTGAAGAAATCCATTTTTATATTCAAATGTAGTAACTGGTTTCTACAGTTTGACCCCACTGCTGTCTCTAGCACCACACCCACCCCGCCCGGCCATCTAGATGTGTGAAGGTTAAAGTCGTGATCCGTGATCCATCGTGTATGACATTCCTGGGAGTGTGTAAACTTAAATGTTTTATTACCATAGCATTTATGTATGTCCTTTATAGTTATGTACTTGAACATATGAGAACCTGTTCTCAACTAGCCTACCTGGTTAAATAAAGGTGAAATAAAAAAATATATATATAAATTGACCAATTCGGCACATTTGGGAAAACTCCTGGCAGACTTGATGCAAAATATTGTGTAGCCAGGTAATTCTTGACTGGACCAGTCTGAAACTTTGCATACACACTGTTGTCATCTTGTGGACAAAATCTAAATTACACCTAGGATCCAATGTTAATGTATGGCCTCTTGCATTTCAGAGATGAGGGGGGGGGACGACAATGAAAACGCATGTTTTTTGGTTTGTATTATCTTTTACCAGATGTAATGTGTTATATTCTCCTACATTAATTACACATTTCCACAAACTTCAGTGTTTACTTTCAAATGGTATCAAGAATATGCATATTCTTACTTCTGGTCCTGAGCTACAGGCAGTTAGATTTGGGTATGTCACTTTAGGTGAAAATTATTTAAAAAATGTCCAATCCTTAATCTTAAGTAAGGTCTTTGTAGTTTTACACACAGGAAGAGCTATTTACAGTAGGGATAGAAAATGTCACCAAGGTCGTGCTCATTAGGCATCAAACGGAAGGAAACAGAGGGGACTGCCTGGACTTATCCAATAAGAATCAGTCATTTTCATGCTGCGTGCCCTAATGAACATGACCCTGGGTTGTGGTCTTCCTCATAGCTTTCCTCATAACTTGAACCTATCCAAGGCTCTTGTGACAGTAGCAATGACTGTGGCTATTATGAATAATCAATCATCTTATGATTAGGTTGCTCTGCTAATTGTGTGTTTTAAATTTAAAGCTTGGCGAAGGCTAGGTCAATATCATGCAAAAAAATAAATAAATCAACTACTAGGACAAAACGCAGAAGTGGTCGTGCTTTTATTTTGCAACTGAAGTGATGAGTGTTGTGTAGACTGAACTTATGTGTAATAGCTAGCAGTGCTCTTTACGTGACAGTCCTGGTTAAGACTTCTGAGTTTGTTAAGGCACGTTTGTTAGGCAGGGATCCCGGCTCAACTAAGAACATAAAGAAAGGATCACTTTGCTTTGTGGTACGACAGATACCTCAAAGGGACAATCAAGTGATATATACGATATACATGTATGATGCATCATTATGATGATGTGGCTGGTGACACTTCTTGAATATCTTCAAAACTGCTGACATGCAAAACATCTTGGGACTGTATTAAAAGTGGACTAATGGGGGGAGGGAGGGGGGGGGGGGGATACCAAAAGATTGAGTGGATTTTCCCTTCCCTGCTGGGCTAGATTTTATGATGATGAGAAACTCAGCCATTTCTAATTGACTAAATTGCAGACTGATGGTTGTTTAAAGGGTTAAAGTGTGAGTGGCCACAGTTTACATGTAGAATTATATATCTGCTAGTGTGGGAGAGAGACCCAAGTGGGGCATTGGAACACACTGGCATTGTAGCCTGCAGGGAAGGTTCATTTGGTTTTCCGTTGGAGCCACATAGATATTCAGTATATAGACAGTGGATATATATATATATACATACATACATACACTGATTATACCAAACATTAGGAACACCTTCCTAATATTGAGTTGCACCCACACCTTTTTCCCTCAGCACAGCCTCAATTCGTCCTGGTCATGAACTCTACAAAGTGCCGAAAGCGTTCCACAAGGATGACCCCAATACTTCCCACAGTTGTCAAGTTGGCTGGATGTCCTTTGGGTGGTTGACCATTCTTGATACACACGGTGGAAACTGTTGAGCAAGAAATACCCAGCAGCATTGTCGTTCTTTTATTTTTTTGTAATCTTAAAAAAAACGTTTACCCTTTTTCGTGGTATCCAGTCTTGTCTCATCACGGCAACTCGGTAGAGGCGAAGGTCGAGAGCCGTGCGTCCCCCAAAACACAACCCAACCAAGCCGCACTGCTTCTTGACACAATGCCCGCTTAACCCGGAAGCCAGCCGCACCAATGTGTCAGAGGAAACACCATGCATCTGGCATCTGTGTCAGCATGCACTGCACCTGGCCCAACACAGGAGTCGCTAGGGACAAGGACATCCCTGCCGGCCAAACCCTCCCCTAACCCGGATGGCTCTGGGCCAATTGTACACCGCCCCATGGGTCTCCCGGTCGCGGCCGGCTACGACAGAGCCTGGACTTGAACCAGGATCTCAAGTGGCACTGCAGTGCCTTAGACCACTGTGCCCAGCATTGCCAGTCTTGACACAAACCAGTGCACCTAGCACCTACTACGATACCCCATTCAAAGGCACTTACATTTTGCGTCTTGCCTATTCACCCTCTGAATGACACTCATACACAATCCATATCTAAATTGTCTCAAGGCTTAAAAATCCTTCTTTAACCTGTCTTCCCTTCATCTCCACTGATTGAAGTGGATTTAACAATTGACATCAAAGAGGATCATAGCGTTCACCTATGTCTGTCATGGAAAAAGCAGATTGCTTTTGTATATACATACTGAACAAAAATATACATTTGCTTACATCCCTGTTAGTGAGCATTTCTCCTTTTCCAAGATAATCCATCCACCTGACAGATGTGGCTGATTAAACATTATGATCATTACACAGGTGCACCTTGTGCTGGGGACAATAAAATGACACTCTAAAATGTGCAGTTTTGTCACAACACAGATGTCTCAAGTTCTAAGGGCAGGTGCAATTGGCATGCTGACTGCAGGAATGTCCACCAGTGCTGTTGTCAGATCATTTAATGTTAATTTCTCTACCATAAACCACCTCCAATATAATTTTAGAGAATTTGGCAGTAAGTCCAAACGGGCTCACAACTGCAGGCCACATGTACCCACGCCAACCCAGGACCTCCACATCTGGCCTGTTCACCTGTGGGATCATCTGAGACCAGCCACCCAGACAGCTGATGAAACTGAGGATTATTTCTATCTGTAATAAAGCCCTTCTATGGGGAAAAACTCATTATAATTGGCTGGGCCTGGCTCCCTAGTGGGTGGTCCTATGCCCATCCATGGCTGTGCCCCTTGCCAAGTGATGTGAAATCCATAGATTAGCGCCTAATTCGTTCATTTCAATAGACTGATTTCCTTATATGAACTGTAACTCAGTAAAATTGTTAATTGTAGCGTGTTGCGTTTATATTTTTGTTCAGTATAGTTATGTCCTTATACCTGAGTGTTTCTTCAGTCTCTCACATTGTATTGAGGATAGTATGGCACCTAAAGAAAAACAAGATTTGGTGTTTTGACATTTGAAACGCTCTTCCAGCAGTCGTCACGGTAATGTGAAAAAGCGACACTGAATTTATGACCTAGATTTAAACAAGAAGCCCAGGAGACCAATCAGAGAACAGTGTAATTGTAGGCCTCTCCATATCCCGCCTCGTGCAGGTACTTCTCAATGTCCAGTGGTCCAGGCACTCGAAGAACTGGCCTATCGTTGGCACTCTTCTCTCCTGATTGAAGCTTCCGGACCACTTCAGCCAATGCAGGGCGCTCGTGTGGAGCGAACTGGCCACAGGACTTGATTATGGAATACCTGAAAAAGGTACAGTAGCTTTTGGAACCAATTTTAACTGTTTTTGTGGGGATCATTGTGGCCACTTCTATCACTGTCTAAGAACTAGTACTGTTATATGTTTTCTGTGGTATACTAGGTCATTATTAACGGATTATGACTTAATGTGGTCGCTTACAGTGAGTTCGAACAATTAGCGGGTCTCTTCTGAGTCTTTCCTCTCTGGAGGTATTGGAGAAGATCATTGGCCATGACTTTAGGGAATGGTGGGTCACCTAGAAAGTGGAGGATTCAATGAGATTATTAGGGGTGCGTGTACATGATAAACATTATATCCCTGGGATAACATTTGTGGTGGTTGTAACAGTTTAACAGGCCGGTAATGATAGATTTATTTATTTAGAAAAGCATTTACCGAGTGTCACCATTTCATGGAGCAGGATACCAAAAGACCAGCTGTAAAAAAAAGGATGGTTGGAGAGAGATCACTGTCAACGTTAAAAGTCTCATGACTTTTTCATATTATATGTCCAATCAGATTGGCGACCTACACGTCACTGCTTTGACTGACAAGTCTCCTTGCCAATACTTCTGGAGCCTGCCACTTCCTCGTCTCGGTGTTCTCCAGCTCTCCTGGAGTTCCTGCTTGTGTTTTCCTGCGGTATGCTGGACCCAATCCCCACAGTTTAGCTGTCAGGTCTCTGCCAACCAACACGCTCCGAGCTCCAACGTTGCCATGGATACAGCTCTGACCATGCAGGTATTCCTGAATGCACAAATAAGGAGGATGCTGTTTTACAATGGCTATGGGACATTCAAGCATGTAAAAGCCATTCATACAGACAAATCAAGTAGGTCAAGGCCAGGAGTTTTCCCTAAACACACGACTTGATGAGGTAAAACTATTGGCTCTAAAATTAAAATTATATGCATGCATTAACCCTTTTAATTCAGCAGTTGTCACAAAGTGCTTACACAGTTCTGAATAAGAAAGATGGAATCGTTAGATCGACATTTTCATAGCATATGCACTCAACTTGAACTATCATTTTCAATTGTAGACATACGGACAGAGATGGATGGAAAGGAGAGAGAGAGAGAGAGAGAGAGAGAGAGAGAGAGAGAGAGAGAGAGAGAGAGAGAGAGAGAGAGAGAGAGAGAGACCAACCAGAGCAGAAGCCACTTGTCCTCCCATGGTGAAGATGCGCTTCTCTGTGATGTCGCATGGGGACTCCCCGCCTGTGTCCTGCCAAGAAACAGCACTGTGAGTCTCCATTCTCACTATCACTAATGGTCACGTCCATATTCACTGTAGTCTAAATGATTACAGAGTGTTTGCGCAGCCTCTTGAGATCCACGTACAACTCGAATGTTCAGGCAAACCAGGCGACAATTCACGATTTACCTAAAGGTTGTGCAAGGCAGATCTCTGGCTAAGACCCGTCCCTATAACACATCAGCATCATGGTCAGTATACTCCAGTCTGGAGCAAAACGTTTTGGTGAAACAATCTTTCTTCGGGACAAGTTCAAGTAGGCTACCTCTTCGTTTCACTCTGTTTAAAACAGTGTTCTCCCTATTGAACATCCCCAGCTATTTGGCAATGTAGGAGTACCCATATAGTTATATAGAGGACTCATCATGGATATAAGCCATTTTAGCATGGGCATTGCCATTGAGGGCTTCCACTGTGCTTCACCCATTTTAAAGTAGTCAACTGGGTGGGGATTTCTATGGGCGGTAGCCTCAATGGCGCTGCCCACGCGGTCATAGATATAAAGTTGGGTCCTCTATCCATCTCTATGGGAGTACCATACCTGTCGACACCTCCATAGGAACCCCAGCAGGTCCCTGTGCTCCAGTTCCTCCATCACGGTGATGAGGGGGGTACGTAGGGAGAGCACGCCTATCAGACCAGGCAGAAAGGGGTGGGGCCCCAGCTCAGACAGAAACGAGGCAAAGCCCAGGAAGGACTGGCGCTCGCTGGCATCAGCCGTCTCTGGGGGAGAACAGGTGCATGTTGAGATTTACTACATTGCAGTTGGACTGCGTAGAATCACTGATCTACAAATGACCTAACATCCCTCATAACTACTCAATGTGTTATCAAGACTAGTGGTTCTGTGCCTCGCTTTGCTCAAACGGATCCCCTCAAACACACTTTTTTCTCCTTCTATATCTGTCAGTAGGCTACTGAAGGGAAATGTAGTCATTTTTGTTATGGGTTGGCCTAGGTCTGTTGATTTGAATATCGATCAGATGTCATCGTGACACCAAGACCAGGTAACATCCCCAACATTTCAGGTTTTATACTCATAAGCCTGAAGGTCTTACAATACACTGACTGTCAGTCTCTGGATGGGAGCGTCTATTTTATAACTCCAATGTATATCAAAGAATGTTACCTTTAAGTGTCCGTAGAATCACATCTCTGTTGTCCATCCTTGCCCGGCAGAGGGTGACAGAGTCATTCGGTTTGACAAAGGACAGGGGCAGCGGAGTGACTAGGTTGAAAGAGCCATGCTGCCTCTCTCTGGGCGTCTCCGGTACTGCTGAAAAGGTGTCTGGGGCGTCACGCCAGGTCGGAGTGCCCATAGGTAACTCCTCATGCTCCAGTGGGTTCAGCTCAGGAGGAGCTGCAGGTGAACAGATGGGTAATACACATCAAATTATATATATATGAAATTCCTCAGACCTAGAGATGCAACTCATGCATTATAAAACAAAAATCAGTCTCTGCCTATGTACGCTTTTTAAAGTAGATAAATACACCATAATCCAGTAGATAAATACATGCCAGGAGTTAGTCTAGTTTTGGCAAACATTTACATTAAAACAGTGGTGGAAAAAGTACCCAATGGTCATACTTGAGTAAAAGTATAGATACCCTAATAGAAAGTTACTCAAGTAAAAGTGAAAGTCACCCAGTAAAATAGTACTGAGTAAAAGTCAAAGTATTTGGTTTGAAAAAGTAAATGTAGTTGCTAAAATATAAGTACTAATAATTTTTTTAATCCTTATATTAAGCAAATGTCACATTTGTGTGTAGAGACGGAACAAGGCGCAGCAGCGTATGTTGAGTTCCACATAATATTTTAACAGTGAAACTTAGCAACAACTAAACAATAAACTAACAACGAACTGTGACTAGAGGTGCTACGTGCACTAACTCAAAACACAGTAACTCAAACAATATCCCATAACCCACAGGTGGAAAAATGCAACTTAAATATGATCCCCAATTAGAGACCAACGATTACCAGCTGCCTCCAATTGGGAATCATACACAAACCCCAACATAGATAATTAAACCTAGAGCCCCACATAGAAATAAGAAACTAGACTAATACCCCTAGTCACGCCCTGACCTTCTCTACCATAGAAAATACAGGCTTTCTATGGTCAGGACGAGAGAGCAAACCAGATGGCACATATTTATTTTTATTTTTATGGATAGACAGGGTCACACTCCAACACAATTTACAAACAAACATGTGTTTAGTAAGTCCACCAGATCAGCGGCAGTAGGGATGACCAGGGATGTTCTCTTGATAAGTGTGTGAATTGGACCATCTTCTGTCCTGTTAAGCATTCAAAATGGAACGAGCACTTTTGGGTGTCAGGGAAAAATGTATGCAGTAAAAAGTGCATATACTTTTCTTTAGGAATATAGTCAAGTAAAAGTTGTCAAAAATATAAATAGTAAAGTACCGATACCCCAAAAAAGAATTAAGTAGTACTTTAAAGTATTTTTCCTTAAGTACTTTACACCACGGCATTAAGTCTAAAATAAACAATATGGCAATCATTGTGCTTTAGCAATTGACTAAGGATGTGCTTCACAAAGTTTGTAAATGCTTACTGCTGTAAAAAGGGCTTTATAAATACATTTGATTTATATGTTGGATTCACATTTCTAACTAAAGCAAAATTTTAACGAAGTGAAGGAATAGGGATTAAACCAGTGGCTCAGATGAAACTATGCAAGCTTTAGAAATCCTTTAAAATGTTGATATTTGGCTGCATTGTCAACCAAAACACAACTCAATATTACTTTTGCAATACACTAAATAGCCTATCTTACAAAGTAATGTAGCAGTATTTATTCAACCTTTTAAAATGAGTAACACATCCATGGCCACATTTTGAAGTTAGCCTGCTGTAACTATAAATGTCTTCTTATGAAATGATAGATAGTGCGCATGTTCAAGATAGCATGCATTGTTCCCAGGTCTGTGGAGATCTATAATAATCTGGGAAGAATCTTGAGCAGCATTGATCACTCGCACTATTGTATTTGAATGTAATCTTAACTGCAATCCAGGTCATTTGGTTGTGCTGTTAGAGGAAGCACAGTGAAAATACATTAAGTTGTTGTATAAATGCAAAATATCTGACATTGTATTCCCATTTTGAACTTTGTTCCGTTTTTAAACGGTTGAAAGTGCAGTGATAACACATTTAGATGACAACTAAACCCCAAAAAATCTGACAATGTTTTTCCATTGGAATTTGATCATGCTTTTAGATGGTTGAAAGCACAGTGAAAACACATTGGGAATTCAACAAGATTTTGTCTTTTTGATTGGGTGAATAAAGCTTAATTTCATTGATCAACGTCTCAAACCAAATATTACCCACATTTCCATGTTGAAATGAGGCAACAGTGGCACAAGTTCTTGGAAGGAAAGTGTTCAGGGGAGGGTCCACTTCAGACAAAAAATAAAAAACTCCCAACAAATCATGAGTTTGGGTAGGAGGGGCTTAAAATGCAGGCGGGAATTGTGCTCATGTTTAAAATAGGGCAGTAACGTTACCGGTGACGCGAATCCTGTTTCTGACTCATCCTCTCTGTCCCAACTGACAACACAACGTGTAAAGACGCATTGAGCTGGAGAGTCAATACATTGCCGGAAGCAACCCATCTATCTAGAAAGACTTGTACAGAGTGGGAAGATACAAGTATGCTGACTCATCAGTCAAGCTCATTGGCACGACATCAATGTGCACACCAACTTACCCTCAATGCCCTGTACGTTCCGTCTGGCACTTTGCCTCAGTGCGTGTGCGCTCAACCTTCGGGTGCTGTGTGGTCGGGCTAGGATTACGCTGGGTCGTCCGCGGATTCCCTTTCCAGGGCAGCACCTCATCAGGAGAACGATTAGCAGAGTGACCAGGAAGCTCGCAAGGAGCAGGATGGGCACGATGATGACTTCCTGTTTGTACACTGTGATCTCTGCGAGACGGAGAGCGAGAGAGACCAATGTCAGAGTTAGAGTATTACTACCGTTGGGCACTTTAACAAGGCACTTAACGTCTAACCTGCTACAGCTGACCCTGTGCTGGGAAAGGACAACATTTCTGAATCACATTGGGCAACAAATAGAGTGAAAAAGAACCAATGAAGTATAGAATGGAAATGGTTGAGGATGACTTTTCAATACTATTCATTATGTCTGTCTCCCTGAAATGGTGATCTTTGTGTTCTGTGATGTCTATGTCAACACTATAGTACAAAGCAAGCAGGTGTGGTCTGAGAAACCTGAGTATGATACACTTGAGGTAGCAACAACAGTACATGCCAATAGGAATGCACAGTATTAGTCAAACGTTTGGACACGCCTACTCATTCAAGGGTTTCGAAGAGTCTCAAATATAAAATAGATTTGGATTTCTTTAACACTTTTTCTGGGCTACTACATGATTCCATATGTGTTGTTTCATAATGTTGATGTCTTCACTATTATTCTACAGTGTAGAAAATAGTAAAAAATAAAGACAAAACCCCTGGAATGAGTAGGTGTGTCCAAACGTTTGACTGGTACTGTATTTCCGACACATAATTGCTGTTTGTCAGGGTGATTTAGTGCTCCTCATTCATATCATCTTATTTCGTAAGCTACTTACAATGTGTACACTGCCTTCATTTAAAGGTCCAATGCGGTGTTTTTTTTAAAAATCAAATCATTTCTGGGTAACAATTAAGTAACTTATTATGATTGTTTTCAATTTAAGAAATTGTCAAAAAGCATCAAAAATAGCGTCTTAGTAAAGAGCCATTTCTCAAGCAAGATTTTTGCTTGGACTGTCTAGGAATGGTCTGAGTGGAGAGGGGAGAGAGGTTTGGCACAGAGATTTGGAACTCTCTTATTGGTCAATTGAATTATTTACCAACCTGGCGAAGTGACCAGGAAGGCCAAAACTCCATCCCACCAAAACAGGCTGAAATTTCAGGCAGTCTTTTCAAACACCTGAAAGGGCATTATCATCATTTTGACACTATCATTCTAACCTCATAGTGTGCAGATATACTGTTAAAGCACAGGACAATCTAGTTTGACTGCACTGGGCCTTTTAAGTGCAACAGGAAATAGCATGCTGAATAGGGTATAGATTGTGGTACAACGTGTATGCTCCACACCGTGATTGATTGGCTAAGTCTACCTACAGTGTGCCGTCCCAAAGCAACTGGAATGCTTAAAGCCAACTGTTAAGAAATGAACAGTCTGTTTTTTAAAAATTCATTCTTCTTGTTCCTTAAAATCTTCCGAAGAGCCTGAACTATCTTTCCCCTAAACTGTGCTGCTCTGTAGACTGACGATGTAGCGGACAATGCAGCAGACCCTGTGCTGTTCCCAGCCGTTCTTGTGTGCATGTTGGATACGAGTACTGGGACAGCAAATGCAACACATTTCTGTTTTCGCTGTATAACGGATCAACGGGAATAATATGGCACAGTGTTTTAATAGGGCACGCAAGTGGGAAAGGAGTGTTTCTTTTATTGGACAAATCTAGGCTGTGTCCTTTTATATTATATTAGTTTGGTACTTAATAAAACCAGTGCCTCTAATCTATATTTCACAGGTCTGATGCCATCTATGTAGCGTTTTATGTATCCTGATGCCATCTATGTAGCGTTTTATGTATCCTGATGCCATCTATGTAGTGTTTTATGTATCCTGATGCCATCTATGTAGCGTTTTATGTATCCTGATGCCATCTATGTAGTGTTTTATGTATCCTGATGCCATCTATGTAGCGTTTTATGTATCCTGATGCCATCTATGGAGTGTTTTATGTATCCTGATGCCATCTATGTAATGTTTTATGTATCCTGATGCCATCTATGTAGTGTTTTATGTATCCTGATGCCATCTATGTAGCGTTTTATGTATCCTGATGCCATCTATGTAGTGTTTTATGTATCCTGATGCCATCTATGTAGTGTTTTATGTATCCTGATGCCATCTATGTAGTGTTTTATGTATCCTGATGCCATCTATGTAGCGTTTTATGTATCCTGATGCCATCTATGGAGTGTTTTATGTATCCTGATGCCATCTATGTAGTGTTTTATGTATCCTGATGCCATCTATGTAGTGTTTTATGTATCCTGATGCCATCTATGTAGTGTTTTATGTATCCTGATGCCATCTATGTAGTGTTTTATGTATCCTGATGCCATCTATGTAGTGTTTTATGTATCCTGATGCCATCTATGTAGTGTTTTATGTATCCTGATGCCATCTATGTAGTGTTTTATGTATCCTGATGCCATCTATGTAGTGTTTTATGTATCCTGATGCCATCTATGTAGTGTTTTATGTATCCTGATGCCATCTATGTAGTTTTATGTATCCTGATGCCATCTATGTAGTGTTTTATGTATCCTGATGCCATCTATGTAGTGTTTTATGTATCCTGATGCCATCTATGGAGTGTTTTATGTATCCTGATGCCATCTATGTAGTGTTTTATGTATCCTGATGCCATCTATGTAGCGTTTTATGTATCCAAAATGGTTTCTAGACGGTTGAAGTGGCTCCACCAGGTTGATTACAGCTCTGTTTGGTAAAGGCTGGGAAAGGGAACAAGTCTCCATCCTAGGCAGATTCAAATGGAATAAATATGGCATGAATGATCTTTACATAGCATACCCCTTGAAATGTGTGTTTTGGTTAAAACACAAAGCTCTTGTGTAAAAATTGACTGTCATGTTGATCATATGTCGGCACCAATAGAATCTCAGTAAATGGACAACCAGTTTGTGACAGAATGTTAAAGCCCACCTTTTTATTTTTACACTGGTGGGAAGATTAGCAAAACGCCCCAGAAATGTATCAGTGGACAGCTAAATGTATCTTGGTTAAACATTTCCTTATTATTTCAAGAACATTGTCTATCACAGTGTTTCCCGACCCTGGTCCTCGAGTATCCCCATCATTACAGGAGGGCCAGTAGGAGGCACTCTTTCCTCTGGTCTTAAATATATCCCAATGCCCCAGGGCAGGGATTGGGGACACTGCCCTGTGTAGGGTGCCGTCTTTCGGATGGGATGTTAAACGGGTGTCCTGACTCTCTGAGGTCATTAAAGATCCCATGGCACTTACCGGTGTCCTGGCTAAAATCCCAATCTGGCCCTCAAACCATCACGGTCACCTACTAATCCCCAGTTTACAATTGGCTCATTCATCCCCCTCCTCTCCCCTGTAACTATTCCCCAGGTCATTGCTGTAAATGAGAACGTGTTCTCAGTCAACTTACCTGGTAAAATAACGGATAAATAAATAAAAATTACACATTTTTGTTGTAACCCTGGACAAACACCTTATTGAGGGCCTGATGATTAGTTGACAAGTTGAATCAGGTGTGCTTGTCCAGGGTTACAATACAAATGTGTGCTGTTGAGGATACTGGAGGACCAGGGCGGGGGTAACACTGGTCTATCGGATCTAAAGAGTCCAAGTTCATGGTTCGTGGTTTCATGTCAATACCTTTGGCTTGGAGACCCAACAGCTAGTGGGTATAAGTTGGAGAAGGTGCAAAGACAAGGCGACACAGGAGAAGTAGAGAAAAAGGATCATGAGAGAGGAGCACTTACCACAGATGGTGTCCCCCGGTTGACACTGATTATCAGCATCAGAGTAGGACGACATCCTGAGGAGTGGGAGCGAGCAAACGCACAGATATCATCATTAGATTACCACCGGTCAGCAGCCTCATAAAGCCCTCGGCTGTAACGACACAGCAAGGAGTATTCAACACCTTCTACTGTCACACATGACACAGGGCGGCAGGGTAGCCTAGTGGTTAGAGCGTTGGACTAGTAACCGGAAGGTTGCAAGTTCAAACCCCCGAGCTGACAAAGTACAAATCAGTCGTTCTGCCCCTGAACAGGCAGTTAACCCACTGTTCCTAGGCCGTCATTGAAAATAAGAATTTGTTCTTAACTGACTTGCCTAGTTAAATAAAGGTAAAATAAAAATTTAAAATAAATAAATAAAGACATCTGGAGTCCATTGTCTCCATCTCAAAGTTGATTCCACTGCCTTTTTTCCCGTTGTTTCACTCTGATCAGACACTGATTTAGACCTGGGACACCAGGGGGGTGCAATTAATGATCAGGTAGAACAGAAAACCAGCAGGCTCCAGACCTCGTAGGGTAAAAGTTTAGTACCCCTGATCTAGGATAATCAATGTCTACTTTAGGAAAAGGAAAAAGACTGTACAGTTGTACACTTGTCATACAATTTCCATGTCTTGCACTTTCACCCCCCATCGATAACGATGACAATGTGAGTATTTTGAACGCTGGTACATGTTTTTGTTATTCTGTGTACATGTGTTTTGACTGCGCTAGTGTTATTGATGTAATCTCAGCGAGATTGCTTTCTGAGTGAATAACCTAGATTAACTCTAGATATTGGAATCCCAAGTAACTATGGTATCTGGTTAGAGCTGATGCTGAGGCAATTTAAGATACAGTAATGTGACTATGGCTACAGTATAATCACACTGACTGCACAATATGGCAAGGTTAGTGTTATACCACGCTTGGCATTTGGGATGTGCCCTAATCACGTAAAACCCTGGATGGGTTGGGCATGCCGGATGATGTAAAAAAATCTTCCCAGCGTGAAATAGTTCTGATTGTGACGTCATGTTGTACAACATTTCACAACCTCAAAATGTTCCCGGTCAATAATTGCACGTGTGTCTGTGTGGGTGGCTGAGCTCGTGCAGATGTTTCTCACACGCCCTCGCCCTCGATTTAGCTAGCTAGCATAATTAGATGTAAACTGGTCGAGATGGGTTGTTCTAAGAAGTGTGCAGTTAACTTTTTTTGTTTAGTTACCAAACAAACAGATATATATGCACTGTCAAATGAAAATATACCGCCCAAGTCTTTACAATCGCAAAAAATATATATATTTGACGCACGAGTCTGGGACCTCACGCCTCAACAAGCTTCTGATTGGTCAGAGTCAATAATCCCGGTCACCGTTGATTGGCAGATGTGTGAAGCAAATGCGCGTGGTCACAGAAGTTTTTTTTTTTTAGGGAGGGTGTGAGAGAACATCCGCACGACCTCAGCCACATAAAGATGTGTTTTTTTAGGTCTAGGGAGGGTGTGAGAGAACATCCGCACGAGCTCAGCCACATAAAGAGATGTTTTTTTAGGTCTATAGGGAGGGTGTGAGAGAACATCCGCACGAGCTCAGCCACATAAAGAGATGTTTTTTTAGGTCTATAGGGAGGGTGTGAGAGAACATCCGCACGAGCTCAGCCACATAAAGAGATGTTTTTTTTAGGTCTATCGGGAGGGTGTGAGAGAACATCCGCACGAGCTCAGCCACATAAAGAGATGCGCGTGCAAATATTGAAGCGGGAACATTTTCACACTGGGAGAAATTTTACATGACATGCCGCATCATTGGTGGTATTTAGGCCTGGGTACAGTACATTCAACTACACTTTATAAGTGTCACCACACAGTCTGACTTTAATTGGTCACTGTTCATTCTCTGATGACACCGCTGTTGGAAATCTCCATATGATTTGGGCATGACATTTGAAAAATGTTAAGACAGACGGGCTGGCTGACTGACCAGTATTCTCCAATGGAATCGTTGATAACCTCTTCCTGCCAACAGTGGAAGTGGACAGAATATTGTTGTTCAAATTTAGTAGGCAGGTTCAGGGCAGGTCAATGGGACAAGTCATTATGAGGGTCTATAGTAGGAAGAGACTGTGTGTATCTGAAATGGCACCCTATGCCCTATATAGTGCACTACTTTTGACCAGAGCCCTATGGGCCCCACTACATAGTGAATAGGGTGACATTTCAGACGCATCCCCTGTTTTTCGTTTGTCACCACAGAGATAACACAACAACTGGTTGTATGGAACAGGTAGAGGTCCCGTTGACGGTTCCCTGGACATTTGCTTCTTAGGTGGAACTGCAGTTGGAGTCAACTTGAGACGACAGAGATTGGGCCAATTCTCATTCCTCTTGCTTGAGGATAGATTGGCTGTTGTGCAATTGTAAAATGTAAATGTTCAAAGTGGCAAAATTGATCAAACCGTCACCACAAAGAACCATTTGCTTTGTCTATTGCAGTCATGTTTAGGAGTATAATACTATAATAACATCCTTTACTTACAACATGGCCGCCTAGCTTGGGGGACCTGTATTTACTCAACAATGTTATGTCATTGTCTTGCCAACTTTCTCATACAAGGCAACAAGTTGACTGTGGTAGAAACGAATTGGTTAGCCATGCTATGACCTTCTCACCTTACTTTATTTCAGGTCACAACCTGTCTAGATGAAGGAGAAATCAAAGGGAAAGGGATAACCTCAACACTTGAAAGTCACCCGACTCTACTACCGTCTACCTGGATGTGGTTCAACCAAAGTATATATAGGCTTAGGGTGTGTTTTGTTTTGTCACCTATTTCTGTCACTGTCCTCGGGTAACAATAATTAGTCGCGGTCACAGTACACTCCTCCACATAGTATTGTTAGGGAGAAACATTCTGACAGCATTTCTGCGTTTTCCCTCCCTCACCCCTTTACAAGTATGTGTGTCACTCAACCGGCCTGACTGCATTTATCTTTGACATGCATTTCTCACACACAACCCATACACAACCCATACACAGCACATAATACAGAACGTTACACTTTTACGTTTCAATATATTGGACCTTGTATTTTAGCCGACAATGTATTTGACTCTTTGCTTGAACTGTAACTGCACATTTCTTCACAAATTGTATCGTGTCAACCTACGTGGCATGCTCCCCGTGTAAGGCTGAATGTCATGTATTGTGTAATGGTATTATGTCCTCGGCATCCAAAGCTCCTCATAAGAAGCAGTAGTATTATCCTGTTTGATATTAACTCCTCATAAGAAGCAGTAGTATTATCCTGTTTGATATTAACTCCTCATAAGAAGCAGTAGTATAATCACGTTTGATATTAACTCCTCATAAGAAGCAGTAGTATACTCACGTTTGATATTAGCTCCTCATAAGAAGCAGTAGTATACTCACGTTTGATATTAGCTCCTCATAAGAAGCAGTAGTATTATCCTGTTTGATATTAACTCCTCATAAGAAGCAGTAGTATAATCACGTTTGATATTAGCTCCTCATAAGAAGCAGTAGTATATGTGATAAATCCAGTTTGTGATATTTGCCATCTCCCACTTTCCCAGCCTCTCTGTCAATCTCGCTCTTCTGCTGCTGTGTGTTTTCTTTCCTCATGTCTCTCTGCTTTGTAATTCTCACAGGTTAGCCCTGCCCTTTGCTGCACCTTTTCCTCCTCAACCTCATCACCTCTTCACGGCGAGTTCTGTTTTTAAACTTTTGGTGTGTGTGTGTGTGTTCTTTAATTGTGTAAAGTGCTACGGTGTGTGTGGGTTCGCAATGCCCTCGCAACTATTTTAGTCTCCTCCTAATCGCCGGTGTCCGTCAAAGGAGTTGTCGATTCACCGTGCCTCCCAAGTGGCCACTCAACACCTGCGATTTCCATGACTTTTCTACAAAGTGAAACTGCTCGATCCACCCCTATCAAATACCACAGGCACTGAGGGCGTTGGGGAAGCAACGTAGGTAGTGTTAGGCTTTTGGTGCGCTGTCACTGTAGCTCATGAATGAGGCAATAGAAGTTTGCCCTGCCTTACAGTGGTATGGTACTGTATACAGGGTGAGTGGCTTTGCAATGGCATGTTGGGGTTTCTTTTGTGTTTTGTAATCAGTCGTCAGCTTTCCAACACCATCGGAAAAACACCCATGGGAACTGCTTGCTGTCCATCTGTTGACTGTTAAAGTAACTGTCCAGTGTTTGCAGATTTCTATGAAATATGACTACTAATTAACTTAAAATATCATTGAAATAGTTTTCTTTCCAAAACATGTTAATTATGTATGTTAAAAAAGCAGCTTTTCTGTGTTAATGGTGTCGGCGTATTCGCCATTAAAAAAAAAAAATGTAGTAATGCATGTTGACCGCTGGTTTAGCCAACTGAGGCGTATGACATCATACTCTGAGGAAATAGCAAGCATTTTTGAAATGATCTATTTGATATACATGTTTGAGGTGTATTTAAAAAAATATATATAAAAATCTCCAATTTATGCTCTGGCTACGAATACGAGTGTAGAATGAGTCAACAACATTATTTGAGTTATTAACAGAATATGAACTTTTAAAAGTGAGATTTTCACTTCACAGTTACTTTAAACACCCAAAACCTCAGCGCTAAAGGGGCTGTTTTAAAATGCTCTGATAACATCTTGTGATATGAAAACCCCTGTGCTTTCCCTGTCTCTACCATAGTAATGAAGTTCAGTAATTGTCCCCTTTCTGGGCATTTTAATTTCATTTCAAATGCCAAGATAATCACGTTTTTAAAATGAAGTTCAGTAAAAAAAAATTATGGTATTTTTTAAATTTTCACCCCTTTTTCTTCCCAATTTCGTGATGTCCAATTGTTGTAGTAGCTACTATCTTGTCTCATCGCTACAACTCCCGTATGGGCTCGGGAGAGACGAAGGTCATGCATCCTCCGATACACAACCCAACCAAGCCGCACTGCTTCTTAACACAGGGCGCATCCAACCCGGAAGCCAGCCACACCAATGTGTCGGAGGAAACACCGTGCACCTGGCAACCTTGGTTAGCGTGCTCTGCGCCCGGCCTGCTACAGGAGTTGCTGGTGCACGATGAGACAAGGATTTCCCTACCAGCCAAACCCTCCCTAACCCAATTGTGCGTCGCCCCACGGACCTCCCGGTCACGGCCAGTTACGACAGAGCCTGGGCGCGAACCCAGAGTCTCTGATGGTACAGCTGGCGCTGCAGTACAGCGCCCTTAACCACTGCGCCACCCGGGAGGCCCAAAGTTCAGTATTGCCTTAAAGTTGCATTATTCAAAAATCTCTCTGCTATTTCCTGGTTGCTAAAACTCTAATTTCAGTTTGACAAAACAAGATGGTACAATGATTCTCTACTGTACACTATCTAAACCGTTCAAAAATATATTTGAATCTGGTGTACAATCTGCTGTATGTTTGAATCTGGTGTACAAAACTGCCAGTAAAAGACTCAAAAACAAAACTTAAGAACGGCATGCATAGAAATAGCGCACCTAGAACATATCTACTGCTTCTTAGACTTGCTTTCAAGTAGAATGATAGATCTATAACTCACATTTCTCTGTGAATTTGGATCGGGTCGCCCAAAAAGTGACACATTTCCACTTTAAACTTCTTGGAGATATATTTTTCAGAGTTATGGATGTTTTTCTATTTGACAGGCACCGCATATCAACATCTTTTTTCTCAATTCTCATCTGCTCTCTATATAGTGTACTGTTCAATACTGTACAGTAGAGTTGCTGGCCCAGACAGTAGCAGATGCTAGACCCTGATCCTTGCTGGACCCTGAACCCTCCAAACCAAAGAAGCCAAAAGTACAGTCTGTGCCAAAACTATGCCTTCATCATATTGCAGTGCCAACTCCAATGAGGAACATCCCTCACAGCAGGACATGCCCAATGAACCTCTCTCCCCTTCTGTCTTTCCCCTTTTACCTGCTCTACCTCTATTCTAATTAACAGGTGCTCAAAGTCTTGGGGGTTGCCTCAGGCAACAGGGTGGGTACGCCATTAGCCCATCTAATGATCGAGGGAGAGAGCGGGATAGAGAGAGGGGAGGTTAGGGATGTGTGAGGTATCTGTTAGTTCACACGCACTGCTTACCGGGACAGAGGTGGGCAATCCGAGTGGTGGGGAGATCTGCTGCAAGGGCTCGCTTACACTGTGTGAGAATGTGTGTGTGTGAGAGCGTGAGAGTTTTTCTCTCTGTGTGTGTCTCTGGTGTGTGTGTGCATGCGCACACTCTCCGGCGCGGGCGCAGAGCTGGAAATGCTGAGACAGACAGCTGGTTTATTTTTGGGTCAGTGACAGTGTGTCAATGGCCGCAGATGCGTCGGAAAGGAAGGCTCTGAGATACCAACAGACCCTGGTCAGTTCTTTCTCCCACGCTCTCTTCCGCTCTCTCTCTCTCTCTCTCTCTCTCTCTCTCTCTCTCTCTCTCTCTCTCTCTCTCTCTCTCTCTCTCTCTCTCTCTCTCTCTCTCTCTCTCTCTCTCTCTCTCTCTCTCACTACCTATCTCTTATCTTTTTCCATTTGCTCTCTCATATTGCGTTTCGCAGCAGCAGACTATCTCTATGACTTTATCTCTATCTCTATGACTTTATCTCTATGACTTTCTCTATCTCTATGACTTGAATCTCTATCTCTGACTTTAATCTTGCACAATCTCTTGCATGACATATCGGGTCGTCTCTGCTCTTTATGGTCTGTGCATAGGGAGCATGGGGACACACACACGCTGTCTGGTAACGGTGGTCACGGAGACCTCTTAGCAGGTCCGTGACTCCGGCAACAGGTGTCTGTGTGTCTGAGGACCCCACACCTTCAGTCTCCGTCAGGGTCTTGACTCTCTCTCTCTCTCTTTCTCTCTCTCTCTCTCTCTCTCTCTCTCTCTCTCTCTCTCTCTCTCTCTCTCTCTCTCTCTCTCTCTCTCTCTCTCTCTCTTTCTGTCTTGCTCTTTCTGTCTTGCTCTTTCTCTCTTTCTCGTTTTCTCAGCCACCTGTTCATTATCCTCTCCACCTTTAATTCCTTTCATTTATTACCAACAAGCATAATGCATTATTACGTAGAAATAGATTGCTGTTCAACGACCTCCTTGTAAGTGCCTCTCCATGCTCTGCGATAGACCTGGGAGGAATGTGTTTGTGGGATTTCATCCATGGAGATAAATCTAGGTTTACAGCAGTGTGGTGTGGGAAGGGGGTAACCCGATCATGCATGTGGAATATATTTGTTAATCTCCGCTCGTCACGTAGTCTAAGATGACCCCGGGGTCCAGAGTGTTCCAAAACATCTGGAGGGACTTAAACCATTAGACTTTCAGTATGTTTTTTTTGGGGGGGTGGGGATTTGTAAGAAACACCTGCTGGAAATTGGTGTGGCGTATTGTATTTAACAGGGTAGTACTATACCGTGGGCCTTTGGCTAAGGTCATAGGCTGTTAGCCTGTCTGTCCACATGCTGGTGTGTGTGTGTGTGTGTGTGTGTGTGTGTGTGTGTGTGTGTGTGTGTGTGTGTGTGTGTGTGTGTGTGTGTGTGTGTGTGTGTGTGTGTGTGTGTGTGTGTGTGTGTGTGTGTGTGTGTGTGTGTGTGTGCCCACCAGTGTACGCATGTACTGCATGACCTGTGTGTGTTAGTACAGGCCATGTGGACTGTGATAACCGTGTGTTTACACTGTCGCCCAGGGAGCCGGGCTATATTGAGAAGTGTCACTTTTTTTGAGCGGGAGTTTGTTTCTGTTCTCTTTGTCATTGTGCTGTGGAGGATCAAGAAATGAGATCACAAGGGGGCCTCCTGTTCCAATCGAATTAGATGCCATTGCCAGGCACAATAGCGAGTTATGTGGAGAGTTGTTGACAGACGTGCGGAGAATGTGCGTGGTTAATACTCCGTAAGACTGGAGGATATTTTCGAAGACCTTCGTGTGTATTACATTTGACTTTATATGACATAAGAGTGGGGACACACGACACTGTCCAACCTTCCCCGTCATGTGACCTATTGCTGTAGATGTCATGTGTCTTTAGGACAAACGGACTAGCAGATGGACGGACCTGCATATAGGCAGAGGAAAGCAGACTGGTAGGCAGGCAGACAGCGCAGGTTAGGAAAGTAGATGGGTAGATTTGTATTTGTTACTAATACTATTGCTACTACATAATACTACTACTCTTATGTTTGTCTCTTCTGCTGCCATTGGGCTGTCACTTGAGGACATGCAATATTGTGGATACAGTTAAAGGTATTGTCAGGCCCGACGTGCAGTGGAGGGCCCTGCAACCGCTAACCGTGATTTACTCTTAACAGGACCGTTATGAGTTTGATCTATCCAAGCGATCAGTAACAGCCTGACGTTGTCACAGAACACTCCCTCTGGGGCGTCTTCATCTATTCTCATGTTGTTATCTCTGATTTTCATCCACTCTATCATCCACCTCACAGGTGTGTCCAGGGACTGGTCTTCCTTGTGAGAGGTACAAAAAGAGCCGGTATGAGGATTACGAGCAGATGCCTTCCTTGAGGCGAAATCTGTTTTGCAGTGAGTTGATCAAATCTGACACTGCCGTTGTGACGATTTCTCTCTGTATATTTTGTAAACGCGCTCGCTTTCCACTTGACGAACATGCTCAGGTGTCGCGGGCCGCCCACACGAACCAAACTCCCCTTGCAGAAGTCCTTACGGGCCAGCGGGACGGACAGACAGGCGGATAGTGAGAGGTGGAGAGGGAGTAAGAGGTGTGTAGAGGTGAACGTTGGGTCAGCGGGACGGACAGACAGGCGGATAGTGAGAGATCGAGAGGGAGTAAGAGGTGTGTAGCGGTGAACGTTGGGCCAGCGGGACGGATCAGACAGGCAGATAGTGAGAGGTCGAGAGGGAGTAAGAGGTGTGTAGCGGTGAACGTTGGGCCAGCGGGACGGACAGACAGGCGGATAGTGAGAGGTCGAGAGGGAGTAAGAGGTGTGTAGCGGTGAACGTTGGGTCAACGGGACAGACAGTCAGGTGGATAGTGAGAGATCGAGAGGGAGTAAGAGGTGTGTAGTTGGGTCACCGGGACAGACAGACAGGTGGATAGTGAGAGGTCGAGAGGGAGTAAGAGGTGTGTAGCGGTGAACGTTGGGTCCCACCGGTGCTAAATATAACTCGCAGGGTAGAGTTACACCCGGTGAGAAAGGGGGGAGAGAGGGAACGTGTGTACGAGGTGCATGATGTGTAGAGGCAGTAGAGCGCGAGAGGGGCTTGGAGAGGGGAGGAGAAATCTGGAGAAAGAGGGGGATTACACGGACTGGCAGAGGTAGGGAAAGGCAGAGGATGACTGAAATAGACTGATGGAGGGCAGCAACGTGATGGTATGTGACAAAACGGGTAGATCAGGCGCACGGGTATCATTTCACATTTCAATGGGTTGACTGCTCAAAAATGCTGAACGTTTAAATCAACCAGCTTGTTGATAAGGTGTTGATACAGGCACTTTACAAGACTAATCTGACACAATGTATAGGCAAGCAAACCATTTTGTAACAATATTAAATGCTTACAAAACCTTTAGCATATGACCTGTTGTGTAGTATATTAGCAGTAAAATAAGTAAGTACTATAGTATATTGTGTAGAATAGCCATATTATAGGCATGCATTACATCAATTGACCAGTTAGTTGATACCATGACTGTCCGGAGTGAGATCCGGTTAGATGCTAGTTAAGCAAATGCCTGGTAAATGTTTGAATATTTCTGTGTGTTTTACTAGACATATATTTGGTGAAGTATTTACATTTACATTTACACTTAAGTCATTTAGCAGACGCTCTTATCCAGAGCGACTTACAAATTGGTGCATTCACCTTATGACATCCAGTGGAACAGTCACTTTACAATAGTGCATCTAAATCTTAAAGGGGGGTGAGAAGGATTACTTATCCTATCCTAGGTATTCCTTAAAGAGGTGGGGTTTCAGGTGTCTCTCTATTTAAGATTCCAATTGACATCAGAGAGATTTTCCTTCCTGTCCCCGTGGTTTGCCAAGATGTTGTGTTACCAGAGGTATATCCTGAATGTGAGAGACAGCCTCGTGTTTGTGCAGAAACCACGAGGCAAAAGAGAAAGGAGTGGGTCTTTCAGTACGCCTCTCCTCATCGCGAATCTGTAGGGGGAGAATTTCCTCAAATTCTCCCAGATTAAAAATAAATAAATAAAAAAACACAGTATGGAATTACTTGGAATAAAAGCAAATGTTTATATAGAACATTATTAGACATTTAAAACAATTATCTCCAGTATTTACATTATTATTTTTTGAGTATGGTGTGTAGAGGATTTCCACTCATTTGCAGGCTGGTGTTTCAGCTATTTGCCAGGGGTGAGTTGGTAGAGAGAGGTTTCCTCTTCCTTGGTATAGTAGAACTAGTGCCATAACAAGCTGTTACTGCTGCACTACAGGGGACTGAAAGTATTTCAGACTCCTTTCCCCAGAGGCTAGTATTTCCCAACAGATCCATGACTACAGCTGTATGGATGTTGTGGACACGTCTCTTATAAGCCTGCTACTGATTTGATAACTGTGTTGAATTCAGCCATTCAAATCCAACAGCACACTGTTATAAAACATTCACGGTCAGTAAATCCTGTCCACAGAATCGGCAGACAACAGCTGGCAAAGTGCCCACATGGAAATAAATACTACAGTTTATTATAGAATACTACAGGACTTACTGTAGTAAACTGTAGAATACTGTACTACACACTGTTGGATCCCTCAATCGTGATGTGCTTACTATATAATTGTGTAGTATACTGTAGAATACTACATTACACACTGTTATATCCCTTGATCGTGTAGTGTTTACTATAGAATAGTGTAGTATACTGTAGAATACTACATTACACACTGTTATATCCCTTGATCGTGTAGTGTTTACTATAGAATTGTGTAGTATACTGCAGAATACTACATTACACACTGTTATATCCCTTGATCGTGTAGTGTTTACTATAGAATTGTGTAGTATACTGCAGAATACTACATTACACACTGTTATATCCCTTGATCGTGTAGTGTTTACTATAGAATTGTGTAGTATACTGCAGAATACTACATTACACACTGTTATATCCCTTGATCGTGTAGTGTTTACTATAGAATTGTGTAGTATACTGCAGAATACTACATTACACACTGTTATATCCCTTGATCGTGTAGTGTTTACTATAGAATTGTGTAGTATACTGCAGAATACTACATTACACACTGTTATATCCCTTGATCGTGTAGTGTTTACTATAGAATTGTGTAGTATACTGCAGAATACTACATTACACACTGTTATATCCCTTGATCGTGTAGTGTTTACTATAGAATTGTGTAGTATACTGCAGAATACTACATTACACACTGTTATATCCCTTGATCGTGTAGTGTTTACTATAGAATTGTGTAGTATACTGCAGAATACTACATTACACACTGTCATATCCCTTGATCGTGTAGTGTTTACTATAGAATTGTGTAGTATACTGCAGAATACTACATTACACACTGTTATATCCCTTGATCGTGTAGTGTTTACTATAGAATTGTGTAGTATACTGTAGAATACTACATTACACACTGTCATATCCCTTGATCGTGTAGTGTTTACTATAGAATTTTGAAGTATACTATAGTAAATGCTACAATATTATCCAAAAACACTGTAGTAAATACTAAGTAATGTCCGCAAAAACACTACACTTGTTTAACTATAGGAAATTCTACAGTATTTAACTCTGCCCATTCCCCTTCCCCATATCGCAATTTGTGCCACCCAGAAGTGAGAAACTTACATGCCAATTATAGACCATATATTGTGTTCCCTACAGGTTATAGAAAAGAGCAGAAGCTCTGAACTATCCGTTCAGACCCCAGCCCTACATACCTACATACATGTTATGGAAAATTTGCTCTTTTGGTATTTCTCCAGTAGATTTCTTGAAGGAGACTACTTCTATGTCAAAGATAATAAAAAATAAACATTATAGTAATATCTGCAAAATCACTACAGTACATACTACAGTAACACAAACACTACAATAAATACTGCAGTATAGTATTGCCAGCAAAAATACTACAGTAAATACTACCGTTCTTTTTCTACAGTATTAATACTAAAGTGAACTGTAAATATGACAGTAAAGTCAGCAAAAACACTACAGTAAATATGAGTGTTTTTACCATAATATAAACTGGGTGATTCGAGCCCTGAATGCTGATTGGCTGAAAGCCGGGATATATCAGACTGTATACCACAGTAATGAAAAAACATGACTTTTTACTGTTCTAATTACATTGGTAACCAGTTAACAGCAATAAGGCACCTTTGTGGTATATGGCCATATACCACACCACTTTGTGCCTTATTGCTTCAGTATACTATAGTATTTTTTTTATGTGGGTGTTGATTAAAGAAAATCCCCACATATTCTGTCTGGCCCAAACGTCTTGGTTTCATAAGCTGAAATACAAGATTCCCCAAATATTACGTTGACACAAAAAGCTTATTGCGCTTCAATTTGGTGCAGATATTGAATTACATCTCTCTTAGTGAGCATTTCTTCTTTACCCCTTTGCCAAGATAATCCATCCACCTGAGAGGTGTGGCATATCAAGAAGCTGATTAAACAGCATGATCATTACACAGGTGCAGCTTGTATTGGGGACAATAAAGACCACTCTAAAATGTGCAGTTTTGTCAGACAACACAATGCCACACATGTCTCAAGTTCTGAGCGAGCGTGCAGTTGGCATGCTGACTGCAGGATATTCCACCAGAGCTGTTGCCAGAAAATGTCATGTTCATTTCTGTACCATAAGCAGCCTGGTTTGCTGATGTCATCCTTGTGAACAGAGGGCCCCATGGTGGCAGTGGGGTTATGGTATGGACAGGCATAAGCTACAGACAACAAATACATTTGCACAGAGATATCGTGACAAGATCCTGAGTCCCATTTTCGTGCCATTCATCCTCTACCATCACCTCACTTAAAAAAAAAATAATAATAATAATATTTGTGACCAACAGATGCATATCTGTATTCCAAGTCATGTGAAATCCATAGATTAGGGCCTAATAAATGTATTTCAGTTGACTGATTTCCTTATATGAACTGTAACTCAGTTAAAATCTTTAAAATGGTTGATTGTTGCATTTATATTTTTGTTCAGTGTGTATAATAGTGCCTATTTTCCTCAACATGTTGGTAACCAGTAAGAGGTTTGTTGGACACTGAGAGCTGATACAGGTATGATACTTATCGTCAATGCATCCCATGGTAAGCCGAGCTGTGACATGTCTGGTCCAATGGAAGTCATGGCGTGTGTGCAGCTCATGTAAATGTTGGTGATTTTATTTGGTATACACATCCATGTGTATGACTGACGTACAGTACTCTTTCTAGGACCCACAGAGACAGACTTGTACATGCACATTCAATTACGAGGTGTTGAAAGGCAGCCCAAAGCGTAAATGGGGTGCCAGGTAGCCTAGTGGTTAGGTTGCTGGATCGAATCCCCGAGCTGACAAGGTAAAAATCTGTCTTTCTGCCCCTGAGTTAACCCACTGTTCCCCGGGCGCCGAAGACGTAGATGTCGATTAAGGCAGCTCCCTCGCACCTCTCTGATTCAGAGGGGTTGGGTTAAATGTGGAAGACACATTTCAGTTGAAATATTCAGTTGTACAACTGGCGAGGAATCGCCCTTTCCCTAAATGCCTAAGGCCTGACTGATTCCTAGTGTGGTGTTGTTGACTAGAGGTCAACTGCACTGTGCAGATGACGTTTGTATCTGAGCACTTATAGTATACAGTATACTTTAGATTTCAACTGTATATCAGAAGGTTTTCAGACTTCCCTCAACAGGTTGTTGGTTTCCCACAAAAGCTATTGTTTGACTAATTCAATGATGTCTGGTGTATGACGTCAGTATCTACATTATGTGATGAAGATCCGTTTACCACTTGATCAAAATGTTCATTAAACAATAAAGGTACAGTTCAAGATGGAAGTTTACATACACCTTCGCCAAATACATTTAAACTCTGTTTTTCACAATTCCTGACATTTAATCAGAGTAAAAATTCCCTGTCTTAGGTCAGTTAGGATCACCACTTAAGAATGTAAAATGTCAGAATAATAGAAGAGAGGATGATTTATTTCAGCATTTATTTCTTTCATCACATTCCCAGTGGGTCAGAAGTTTACATACACTCAATTAGTATTTGGTAGCATTGCCTTTAAATTGTTTAACTTGGGTCAAAGGTTTCGGGTAGCCTTCCACAAGCATCCCTCAAGTTGGGTGAATTTTGGGCCATTCCTCCTGACAGAGCTGGTGTAACTGAGTCAGGCTTGTAGAGGCCTCCTTGTTTGCACATGCTTTTTCAGTTCTGCCCACACATTTTCTATGGGTTTGAGGTCAGGGCTTTGTGATGGCCACTCCAATACCTTGACTTTGTTGTCCTTAAGCCATTTTGCCACAACTTTGTAAGTATGCATGGGGTCATGGTCCATCTGCAAGATCCATTTGCAACCAAGCTTTAACTTCCTGACTGATGTCTTGAGATGTCGCTTCAATATATCCACATAATTTTACTTCCTCATTATGGCATTTACTTTGTGAAGTGCACCAGTCCCTCCTGCAGCAAAGCACCCCCACAACATGATACTGCTACCCCCGTGCTTCACAGTTGAGATGGTGTTCTTTGGCTTGCAAGCCTCACACGTCATTTTATCTCTAAAATGTCTTGCACAACTAACTTAATTTGTTTTTATCACTTTAAACATGTATTTTGAGATCCACCCCTGTAAACGAAATTTGCTTGGCAGCGCGAGCGGAGAAGGAGAGTCTCATTTCATACAAGCGCATTTTCGTCCACGTTCCCTCTCCTCGATAAGTTTTGGACCTTTTCTCAAATAGAGGAGAGAAAGGATGGAGGAGAGAGGACGCAGAGGTTGAGCAAATCCAATTGAGAAAAGGCCATAGTCTGGATTTGTAATGTAGGCCTTCACTTTAGCGTGCAGCGGGTACAAGAATAGCTTTAACACTTAGTGTCACGGTAATAAGCAAACATGAATCATAAAAGAATGAGTGTTTTACATGGAAGCCCACATTAACTATACAGTATTATGACATTATTCAGGTCTCTAACTTCATTATGTTATTCCATCCTTATGTACATAGACAAAGGTTCGTCTGTTTAAATGGGTTTGAAGACCATTGAACTGTTCATGTGGAAAAGATTGGAGTGGAGAACATAATTCCTTACAAGACGGTCTGCCATTTTGATTGTGTTTTTATCATAGTAATTAGTAGACTTAATTGACCGTTTTATGCAAGTCATTCGAATATGTCGTCTTTCCATTTAGAATTGGAATGGAATGTTTGCCACCTCTCCAGTTTGATAGTGAAATGTGTCGATCGTGATTTACAAAGCGTGTGAAATACTTACCCACAACCAACTGCTAGTCTTGTCTGATAGGGGATCACATACGTTGGCTCTTGGCTTGATCTTTGGTTGGTATAGTAGCTTACCAGCCCCATGCTCACCCCCCCCCCCGTAATAAATTAATGTAATAGAATGTATCTTTGAGTGATAGCTATGTCTTGTAATTACAAAATGATAAAAGCCAAGTAATGTCGTATTAGATTTACTAGATAACAGGACATTATTCTAGTGTGCGTTTCTGAACGTATGTCCGTGTCTCTATGCGTGCGTCTGCATGTCTGTGTGGGAGAGCTGCAGGCTGCAGTTACCTCTTTACCACATGAGTTACCTCTTTACCACACGAGTTACCTCTTTACCACACGAGTTACCTCTTTACCACACGAGTTACCTCTTTACCACACGAGTTACCTCTTTACCACACGAGTTACCTCTTTACCACACGAGTTACCTCTTTACCACACGAGTTACCTCTTTACCACACGAGTTACCTCTTTACCACACGAGTTACCTTTTTACCACACGAGTTACCTTTTTACCACACGAGTTACCTCTTCTTAGCGCTCTGGGAGGAGGACACAATGGAGTTGTCAACCGTGATGGCGAGATCATGGAATGGGCAGTCCTTCCCCGGGAGGAAGGGCAGCTCCGTCTTGCCGAAGTTCAGCTTGAGGTGGTGATCCGTCATCCACACTGATATGTCTGCCAGACATGCAGAGATGCGATTCGCCACCTGGTCATCAGAAGGGGGAAAGGAGAAGATTAATTGTGTGTCGTCAGCATAGCAATGATAGGAGAGACCATGTGAGGTTATGACAGAGCCAAGTGACTTGGTGTATAGCGAGAATAGGAGAGGGCCTAGAACAGAGCCCTGGGGGACACCAGTGGTGAGAGCGCGTGGTGAGGAGACAGATTCTCGCCACGCCACCTGGTAGGAGCGACCTGTCAGGTAGGACGCAATCCAAGCGTGGGCCGCGCCGGAGATGCCCAACTCGGAGAGGGTGGAGAGGAGGATCTGATGGTTCACAGTATCGAAGGCAGCCGATAGGTCTAGAAGGATGAGAGCAGAGGAGAGAGAGTCAGCTTTAGCGGTGCGGAGCGCCTCCGTGATACAGAGATGAGCAGTCTCAGTTGAATGACTAGTCTTGAAACCTGACTGATTTGGATCAAGAAGGTCATTCTGAGAGAGATAGCGGGAGAGCTGACCAAGGACGGCACGTTCAAGAGTTTTGGAGAGAAAAGAAAGAAGGGATACTGGTCTGTAGTTGTTAACATCGGAGGGATCGAGTGTAGGTTTTTTCAGAAGGGGTGCAACTCTCTCTCTCTTGAAGACGGAAGGGACGTAGCCAGCGGTCAGGGATAAGTTGATGAGCGAGGTGAGGTAAGGGAGAAGGTCTCCGGAAATGGTCTGGAGAAGAGAGGAGGGGATAGGGTCGAGCGGGCAGGTTGTTGGGCGGCCGGCCGTCACAAGACGCGAGATTTCATCTGGAGAGAGAGGGGAGAAAGAGGTCAGAGCACAGGGTAGGGCAGTGTGAGCAGAACCAGCGGTGTCGTTTGACTTAGCAAACGAGGATCGGATGTCGTCGACCTTCTTTTCAAAATGGTTGACGAAGTCATCTGCAGAGAGGGAGGGGGGGGAGGAGGATTCAGGAGGGAGGAGAAGGTGGCAAAGAGCTTCCTAGGGTTAGAGGCAGATGCTTGGAATTTAGAGTGGTAGAAAGTGGCTTTAGCAGCAGAGACAGAGGAGGAAAATGTAGAGAGGAGGGAGCGAAAGGATGCCAGGTCCGCAGGGAGGCGAGTTTTCCCTCATTTCCGCTCGGCTGCCCGGAGCCCTGTTCTGTGAGCTCGCAATGAGTCGTCAAGCCACGGAGCGGGAGGGGAGGACCGAGCCGGCCTGGAAGATAGGGGACATAGAGAGTCATAGGATGCAGAAAGGGAGGAGAGGAGGGTTGAGGAGGCAGAATCAGGAGATAGGTTGGAGAAGGTTTGAGCAGAGGGAAGAGATGATAGGATGGAAGAGGAGAGAGTAGCGGGAGAGAGAGAGCGAAGGTTGGGACGGCGCGATACCATCCGAGTAGGGGCAGTGTGGGAAGTGTTGGATGAGAGCGAGAGGGAAAAGGATACAAGGTAGTGGTCGGAGACTTGGAGGGGAGTTGCAATGAGGTTAGTGGAAGAACAGCATCTAGTAAAGATGAGGTCGAGCGTATTGCCTGCCTTGTGAGTAGGGGGGGAAGGTGAGAGGGTGAGGTCAAAAGAGGAGAGGAGTGGAAAGAAGGAGGCAGAGAGGAATGAGTCAAAGGTAGACGTGGGGAGGTTAAAGTTGCCCAGAACTGTGAGAGGTGAGCCGTCCTCAGGAAAGGTGCTTATCAATGCATCAAGCTCATTGATGAACTCTCCGAGGGGACCTGGAGGGCGATAAATGATAAGGATGTTAAGCTTGAAAGGGCTGGTAACTGTGACAGCATGAAATTCAAAGGAGGCGATAGACAGATGGGTAAGGGGAGAAAGAGAGAATGACCACTTGGGAGAGATAAGGATCCCGATGCCACCACCCCGCTGACCAGAAGCTCTCGGGGTGTGCGAGAACACGTGGGCGGACAAAGAGAGAGCAGTAGGAGTAGCAATGTTATCTGTGGTGATCCATGTTTCTGTCAGTGCCAAGAAGTCGAGGGACTGGAGGGAGGCATAGGCTGAGATGAACTCTGCCTTGTTGGCCGCAGATCGGCAGTTCCAGAGGCTACCGGAGACCTGGAACTCCACGTGGGTCGTGCGCGCTGGGACCACCAGATTAGGGTGGCAGCAGCCACGCGGTGTGGAGCGTTTGTATGGTCTGTGCAGAGAGGAGAGAACAGGGATAGACAGACACATAGTTGACAGGCTACAGAAAAGGCTACGCTAATGCAAGGAGATTGGAATGACAAGTGGACTACACGTCTCGAATGTTAAACTATTCTTATTTTCCTAAAATAACATTTTTGCACTCTAACCTTACCTGAACTACATTTTCAGCGGGTCGTCATTGTCTTTTGCTCATGAACATATGGGTAATGTAGTCTCTCTTCCTCCTGTCACTTTCAGCTGTATGGGGAATACAGCGAGCACCCAGGTGGGTCTGGGCGCCGGAGAGAGGCCACCCGACTGCTAACAGAGAGACAATGGAAGAAACACGACCACCATCATCACCATGGTCACCATCCGCAGCATCACCATGGCCACCATCACCACAGCCACCACCATGGCCACCCCCACAGTCACACACATGGAAACGGGCACCACAACAGGCACAGGGGTCGGCATCACTCGGATGAGGCAGGACATGCACATATGGCTACAGAGCAAGGCAACCCTTTGTCTATAAAGAAACGCCGCTCCTACTCAAAGTGCAGAGGTGAGGAGTCCATGCTCCGTAAAGTCTGTGGTGGTTAATTTCTTTACTATCAAATGAGGAGAGACAAACTTATCACACAAGTCAGTCATACTTGAACTAAATCTTTATTCACTTAGTAATATGGGAGCAGGTCAATACAACACACACACATAAAGTGAATCGATTGAGTGCTGTACGATAATGATATCTGGTCGACGAATCACCCTCAGATGATTCGTTGAGAGCCCCGGGACAAAGGTACAAAGGTATTTAATAGCCAAGATACACCCTTTTCAGTCTACATCACAAACAACAGATGTATGGAATGGGTCACAAGGTTAAGATTTGTATGAAAGATACTTATAATTCACAGCAGACATTATTTGCTGTAAAAACAGTTATCAAGGTCTGGCCCTGGGGTCATCTCTCCCTGGTATCCATTAGAACAAAAACATTAACTCATGCTCTGGAATGCAGTATCACCCAAAGGCATCGTAAAACTTCCAGAGACCCATCCTCAGTAGAACACACACAGATGAGCGTTCTAACATCTTATTCTGTTGCATAAAACAACCATTTGATGCAATAAACGTATTATAACATCATCTTGCAATTTTGCTTTCACAAGTCGCTGGTGTTAAATGAACTCAAACAGTGTTAAAGTGAATCATGTCTGTCATGTTGTTTGCTCAGACTGTGTAGCGCGGGTACAGAGGTTCCTGGTCACCAAGCTGGGAGAGGACTGGATCTTCCTGGTGCTGCTGGGCGTCTCAATGGCGCTGGTCAGCTGGACCATGGACTACACCAGCGCCAAGAGTCTACAATGTACTGCAATACTCACAATGCAACACATACTAAACAATCTTGTTTTATGATGACGCAATATGTTTTTATAATGCTTGCGTTTGAGCCACTGAACCATACAGTTGCATGAATGCTTTTACACCATAAATAATGATCTAGACTAGACACCTGGTTGCTTATTGTCGGAGGGTTAGGGTTAGTGGTTATCGAAAAGTGTTGCAAAATGGTTCCGTGGTAACCTGATATGCAAAATTCATCTTGCAAAACAAACATTACAAAACAGTATACTTGAAATTATGGTTACAGTCATTACCCATATTAGGGAGTTTAGTGGAGTTTGTATGATGGAGTCCCTCCAGGCTCTGTTCTTGCACCGCTACTGTTCTAATTTTGTATGCTACCGCTCAGTGATGTTATTCATAGCCAGAGTCTATTTTCACTGATATGTGGACGACACATCTGTACACTGTAAAAAAACATTTGTCGATTCAACTTACAAACGTTTGTTAAGTCCAGTCCAGATTTTGTTTTACTTCAACCTAGTAAAGTTAATGGAACTGACAAATGTGAATTTAATAACTTGTTGAATGAACTTCATACATTTAGTCAAATTAACAGATTTAAAAAAATGTGATGCTAACAAAGCTACGAAAGTTGTTTTGACAAATTCTCTAAGTCTAGAGGACAAGTATTTGCTAGTCAGAAAAGCAAAACTACGTTTTTTTTAAACTTACCAAAGTTTGTTACCCGGCTGCCTTAAAATCATAAGTTGTGTCAACTTCCAGTTGAAACAACTACTTTGAAAATGACCCATTTCAGAACTGACTAAGTCTTTGAAATGATATAATATATTTCAGTGGGGAACATTATGCTCCCATCTGTCTCTTGCTTTTTCGTCAGTGTCGAAACTGACAGTACACTCAACCAACCAACAGATCACTTTACCCACAATGGCATTCTCAGTAACAGTAGGCAGGTTTCCATTGACCCAGGTTTATTCGACACAAGCAATGTGGCAAAAAAAGATCGTTGCAACATATGTAATGGAAACGGCAGATATAGGAGAAACTTTACTTTTTCAAACTGTCTTTATTGCGACAAATGATGATGGAAACTGTGTTTTCTAATTAAATGATGATAAAGGAATCATTTTGATGGTACGTGGGGCATGTGATGTCACCACATAACTCTAAAGCTCCACATCACAGTTCATTCTAAATACCTGCTGCTTGCAAAATCTATTTTTTTTCAACTATAAAAATAAAGTTTCTTTGCAGGACAAGGATTGTTCTGACTTTCAAGAGTGCCTGAATTGCTTCAACTTGCTTTTCTGGTTGGCTGGCGAGTTTCACCATCCAATTGTTTTAGATCTACAGGAGTGCAGTTTTCACCATGGGACAGACCGTGGCGATACGTTGGCACATGATAATTATTTGAATATGGCAAATATTAGTCAATTATACACCGGGTGGGTCTAATCCTGAATGCTGATTGCTTAAAACCGCATTCCAGCTGGTGTCAATTCCACAAGTTACCACCGGCTAAATATATGAAGTTAAAATGACTATTGACTCTGTTCCATCTGACTGCCCAATCCACTGTCTCACCAGCCCAGCCAGGCAATTTATAAACGTGATCTCCACTATAAAAGCATCTTCACATTATCTCAGATTTCTTTTAGACTAACATTTAGTTTTCGACAGCAGAGATTTGTATAAACCTTGCTGTCTGTCTCTCCGACATTTGCAACATTGTTTCAATATTCAAATTCAATCTTCAGCTCCATAGTAATGACCGTGTCGGAAGTCGGGACGATACATATAGACAGGCAGGTAGAGTTTCTCAGCCAGTCGAAAATCATGAATCAGCTTGCATCATTTTTATGGATATTATACAAAGAAATGTAAAATTGAAAAAATATCAAACAAAACGAAGTGCAGGTAGTTTGCAATCTTTCCAGCTTCAGCTTGAAGTGATTGTGTTAGCTGTGCTGTGTCCTCTGTTGGCTGTACTGTCTGACATGACTGTACCTTAGCCATAGTTAGTTAACATGGCTAGCTAGTAAGCTATTTTCTTTCTAAATGTCGACAAAAAAATCACTGGGCAAGTTAATGGAAACAAAACTACTGACAGAAACATTTTTCTTGTTTTCTTTTTACATGAGGTTGTTTATCTACCTGCGTTGAATGCACTAACTGATAAATGTGTCAGCTAAATGTCCAAATGTAAATACACAACGCATGGATGCAAAACATGCTGGGTATTATACTAATGAGCCCCCCCCTAAATCATCTGAACTTGACATGTTCAGTCAACACTACTGTTATGTTGCTTCTGTTGATTTGATTTCATAGTTGTGAATTTGATTGAATACATTTTGAAATTTAAGACATTTTTTTGTCAACCCAACACATTATTCAAATGTAGTTTTCTTGGCTAGACAAAACGAGTCATTTTGACTGAATCTCAAGATCTTTTTTCACTGTGTCCATTTCAATGAAACATAGTGACGCTCAACAAGTCAGTGCCCCTCTTATAGAATACCACTAATGTCAAGAGAAACGTCTACAAGTGGAAACAGACATCTGTCAGCCCAGATGGATTGACAGTCGCCCCTCGCAAACCCATCTTACAGCGTTTTTTTTTCTTTGTAACTGTCTGTGTCAGTGTCTGCCCTGTCACAACCAACTTCCCTTTCTCCTCTCTTCTCACCTCCATTACCTTATCCTCCACCCTCTTCCCTGATCTTCACCCCGTTTCCTTCCTCCCTCTTGCTCTTCTCCCCCCCCCCTGTGTTTTCCTCATCTTCTCCAATACCTTCCTGCTTTTTCTCACATTCCTTCTCATGCCTCACTTTCACCCCCCTCCTCAATCCTCCTCTCCCATCCCTCTGTCCCTCCCTCTGTCCCCATGTCAGTGTACAAGTGGATTCACTGGGAGCTGAGGGGTAATGTCCTGCTCCAGTACCTGGCCTGGGTCAGCTATCCTATGCTGCTCATCATGTTCGCCTCCTCCTTCTGCCACCTGGTTGCCCCACAAGCCATCGGTGTGTACTCGCTCAATGCTTACTTTCTCCACCACCCGCCACCCCTAATGACCTGTTACCCGCAATCTGTTATCCATTGATTTTTCTCCCCTCTCTGCTTGTGTACCTACCTAGCCCTGGCCTGACACACGGATGTCCTCACTATATATCTAGAGTTATGACCCTTTTATTGTTGTCGAGTTAAATGTATATATTTTTTTCCTGTAAAACAGTGATTTTGTCATTATTTTTCTTCCCCGACCTCTTTTCACCTCACCACGCTGTTTGTCTTTGTTTCTCTTTTCACCTCACTCACTGCTGTTTGTCTTTGTTTCTCCCTGTGTCTCACGCTCTCTCTTCTGTGTCTCCCTGTGTCTCACGCTCTCTCTGTGTCTCCCTCTCACTCTCTTTTCAACTCACTGCCCTGTTTGTCTTTCTGTGTCTCCCTGTGTCTCACGCTCTCTCTTTCTGTGTCTCCCTGTGTCTGTGTGTCTCCCTGTGTCTCACGCTCTCTCTTTCTGTGTCTCCCTGTGTCTCACGCTCTCTCTTTCTGTGTCTCCCTGTGTCTCACGCTCTCTCTTTCTGTGTCTCCCTGTGTCTCACGCTCTCTCTTTCTGTGTCTCCCTGTGTCTCACGCTCTCTCTTTCTGTGTCTCCCTGTGTCTCACGCTCTCTCTTTCTGTGTCTCCCTGTCTGTCTCCCTGTGTCTCACGCTCTCTCTTTCTGTGTCTCCATGTGTCTCTCGCTCTCTCTGTCTGTGTCTCCCTGTGTCTCACGCTCTCTCTTTCTGTGTCTCCATGTGTCTCTCGCTCTCTCTGTCTGTGTCTCCCTGTGTCTCACGCTCTCTCTGTCTGTCTCTCTCTGTGTGTCTTTCTGTTTCAGGCTCTGGTATTCCTGAGCTGAAGACCATTCTCAGAGGCGTAGTGCTGAAGGAGTATCTGACTCTCAAGGCTTTTATTGCCAAGGTCATTGGTCTGACTGCAGGTCTGGGCAGTGGGATGCCAGTGGGGAAAGAGGTGGGTTACACACACTCACTTCTGATTCCCTGATTACAGCTGTTTAAAAAGCCACTAAAAGTTTCCTTGTTTCTGACCCCTTTCTATTTGTCCTTCATATTGCTTCCCAAGGGCCCATTTGTTCATATCGCCAGCATCTGTGCTGCTGTGCTGAGCAAGTGTATGATGTTCTTCTCAGGAGTCAATCAGGTAAGCAGTTACTTGACCAGCATTGAGAATAACATTTACATTTACATTTAAGTCATTTAGCAGACGCTCTTATCCAGAACGACTTACAAATTGGTGCATTCACCTTATGACATCCAGTGGAACAGCCACTTTACAATAGTGCATCTAAATATTTTAAGGGGGGGAAGGGGGGTGAGAAGGATTACTTTATCCTATCCTAGGTATTCCTTAATAAGGAGGACATTACAGTTTTGTCGGATCACTTCGTATTATACTTTTAGCCGTTTTCATTGACTCTCTCTTTTCCTCCCTCTGTTCCTTACTGGTATGGGATCCTCTTATCCCCTTTCTCTCTCTCTTTCTTGCTCGCTCGCTCTCTCTCTCTCTCTCTCTGTGTGTGTCAGTAGAGCCCATACTGCTACACAGACATCCTCACAGTTGGCTGTGCAGTTGGGGTGGGCTGTTGTTTCGGTACCCCTCTTGGAGGTACAACACTATATTCCTTTTCTTTCTCTCAATTCACCTTCCATTCATCTAGTATAAAGCAAGCTACGAAATCAGCTGAAACAATTGTCATGTGTCTGACAATCAATATGGGCATGGTGCTGAAATATCCTTTTAAAAAATGGATTTGTGACGGGTCTCATAGCAAGCCTTCAGTGTATAGTAAATATGCAATCTAGACTTTGACTGCATGCCACATTTTGTAATATCACATCTGAATGATATTTTACCAGTCTTCCTTTGACCCTGCCGTCCCCCCAGGGGTGCTGTTCAGTATCGAGGTGACGTCCACTTACTTTGCTGTGAGGAACTACTGGAGAGGCTATTTTGCCGCCACCTTCAGTGCCTTTATATTCAGAGTCCTCTCTGTGTTCAACAAAGACGCAGGTGGGTCAATGTACTATGACATCGGCATGGGGCGCACGCTTTTTGGTCAACACATAAACACTTTGTGACGGCTGTCGACGAACACGCTTGGCTCGAGGGAACCCTTTCCCAAAGATGTTGCCTTCTGGTTTCCTCTATGTTGTATAGTCTGCATGTATACATTCTAACACTCGATCTCCCTCTTCCCCTGTCTTTTTGTCCACCACAGTCACCATCACTGCTCTCTTCCGCACCAAGTTCCGCATGGATTTCCCCTTTGACCTCCAGGAGCTGCCAGCGTTTGCCATCATCGGGTGAGAGAAAGGGTCGAGAGGGGGCCCCAGGAGCGTGGTGAGGGCACGGTGACCGCACTTGTGTGTAGTTCTTTGTCACAACCCAACATGAATGCGTAATCTCAGTCTATGTGCCACGAATCTCTTGATGTTGGTAGTTATCACAGGAACGGAGATGCTGTGAATGGTTTTTGCTTGCTGGTGCGCTTGCTTCAGCTTCCTAGACTACAGAGCTGGAAATAAATGTATTATAGGCTAGATCAACACCAACTAAATGAACAGCCGAAGCAAGCGCATATACACTGAGTGTACAAAACATTAAGAGCACCTGCTCTTTCCATGACACAGAATGACCAGGTGAATTCAGGTGAAAGCTATGATCCCCTGTTGAGGTCACCTGTTAAGTCCACTTCAATCAGTGTTGATAAAGGGGAGGAGACAGGTTAAAGAAGGATTTTTTTAAAGCCTTGAGACAACTGTGTATGAGTGTCATTCAGAGGGTGAATGGAACCGCAACTCTGCTGAGGTTTTTCACACTCAACAGTTTCCCGTGTGTATCAAGAATGGTCCACCACCGAAAGGACATCCGGCCAACTTGACACAACTGTTGGAGTCAACATGGGCCAGCATCCCTGTGGAACGCTTTTGACACCTTGTAGAGTCCATTCCCCAATGAATTCAGGCTGTTTTGAGGGCAAAAAGGGTGAGGGATGTGCAATTAAATATCCGAAAGGTGTTCTTAATGTTTTGTGCACTCTGTGTATATTCTTCAGAAAATGTACCTTTTTTGTTCTTATTTGGACCTTGAGAGTGAGTGAGGTAAAGGTCCTGGTGGTTGTCTCTTCAGGATCTCCTGCGGGTTCCTGGGGGCCTTCTTCGTCTGGCTGAACCGCCAGGTGGTGCTGTTCATGAGGAAACCCAATGCCATGACACGCTTCCTCACCAGACAGTGAGTTACAGGGATTGGGGAGGTATTTTGATGAGACACTTGAGAAAAATGCACAGCTGAATTGGAGAGGATCAGGCTAGGGACATGGATGGGAATATAAATCGAATAGAATCATTCATTGTCCTCCTCCAAATAAATGATTGTTGCAGACTGGTAGATTTGACAAAAACAGACAGAGAATCAAACCATCATCCAGACAATGAACGATCCGTCTATAAGCAATCTGTGGTCCCTGAAAAAATCAATTAGTTGCACACACTCGCTCTAATACAGATGAATGATTTAACAGCAACCAGTGCAGCTGCTTTTGTCAGAGCTGCACATATTTACACTATAGATTATGGACGGGAACACTGAAATTAGACCAACAGAGAGCAGGACGGGGTAATTATATTGTCAGCTTTGAAAGTGTTAAATTGGCGCTCGTTCTTAGGCCTGTCCTACAGGGAGACAGAGGGGGGTTATCTTCTAGGAGGAGAAGCAGGACATTTTTGAAGAGGGTATTGTGGCATAGGGTGCAGTTATTTCGAAAAGGTTATACGGAAAAGTATTACAAAATATTAAAAGTATCAGAAAGTATTCACACTCTTTTGTTGTGTTACAAAGTGGGATTAAAATGCATTTTGTCAATGATCCTTGATTTTGTCAGTGATCTACACAAAATACTCTGTCAAATTGGAAGAACATATACAGTGGGGCAAAAAAGTATTTAGTCAGCCACCAATTGTGCAAGTTCTCCCACTTAAAAAGATGAGAGAGGCCTGTAATTTTCATCATAGGTACACTTCAACGATGACAGACAAAATGAGAAAAAAAATTCAGAAAATCACATTGTAGGATTTTTAATGAATTCCTTTGCAAATTATGGTGGAAAGTATTTATACAAAAATCCCAGAACCACACGGGGGGACCTAGTGAATGACCTGCAGAGAGCTGGGACCAAAGTAACAAAGCCTACCATTAGTAACACACTACGCCGCCAGGGACTCAAATCCTGCAGTGCCAGACGTGTCCCCCTGCTTAAGCCAGTACATGTCCAGGCTCATCTGAAGTTTGCTAGAGAGCATTTGGATGATCCAGAAGAAGATTGGGAGAATGTCATATGGTCAGATGAAACCAAAATATAATTTTTTGGTAAAAACTCAACCCGTCGTGTTTGGAGGACAAAGAATGCTGAGTTGCATCCAAAGAACACCATACCTACTGTGAAGCATGGGGGTGGAAACATCATGCTTTGAGGCTGTTTTTCTGCAAAGGGACCAGGATGACTGATCCGTGTAAAGGAAAGAATGAATGGGGCCATGTATCGTAAGATTTTGAGTGAAAACCTCCTTCCATCAGCAAGGGCATTGAAGATGAAACGTGGCTTGGTCTTTCAGCATGACACAAACACACCGCCCGGGCAACAAAGGAGTGGCTTCGTAAGAAGCATTTCAAGGTCCTGGAGTGGCCTAGCCAGTCTCCAGATCTCAACCCCATAGAAAATCTTTGGAGGGAGTTGAAAGTCCGGGTTGCCAGCAACAGCCCCAAAACATCACTGCTCTAGATGAGATCTGCATGGAGGAATGGGCCAAAATACCAGCAACAGTGTGTGGAAACCTTGTGAAGACTTACAGAAAACGTTTGACTTCTGTCATTGCCAACAAAGGGTATATAAAGTATTGAGATAAACTTTTGTTATTGACCAAATACTTATTTTCCACCACAATTTTCAAATAAATTCATTAAAAATCCTACAATGTGATTTTCTGGATTTATTTTTCTCATTTTGTCTGTCATAGTTGAAGTGTACCTATGATGAAAATGACAGGCCTCTCTCATCTTTTTAAGTGGGAGAACTTGCACAATTGGTGGCTGACTACTTTTTTGCCCCACTGTATATATATATTTCAAGTTTTTGGGGAGAATAAAACACTAATATATTTTGATTAGATAAGTATACAACCCCCTGAGTCAATACATGTTAGAATCACCTTTGGCAGCGATTACAGCTGAGACTCTTTCTGGGTAAATCTGTAAGAACTTTGCACACCTGGATTGTACAATATTTGCCCATTATTCCTCAAGCTCTGTCAAGTTGTTTGTTAATTATTGCCAGACAGCCATTTTCAAGTCTTGCCATAGATTTAAGGGGATTTAAGTCTAAACTGTAAATAAGCCAGTTAGGAACATTCAATGTCATCTTGGTAAGTATTTGTCCTGCTCGGTGTTCAGGCTGAAAAGCAGTCTGAACCAGGTTTTCCTCTAGGACTTTGCCTGTGCTTAGCTCTAGTTCTTTTCTTTTTATCCTAAAAAAATGATGTTGCCGATGACAAGCATACCCATAACATGATGCAGCCAACACCATGCTTGAAAATATGAAGTGGTACTCAGTGATGTTGTGTTGGATTTGCCCCAAACATAATGCTTTGTATTCTGAACAAAAAGTTCATTTCTTTAACACATTTTTTGCAGTATTACTTTAGTGCCTTATTGCAAACAGGATGTACTGTATGTTCTGGAAAAAATTTATTCTGGACAGGCTTCCTTCATTTCATTTGTCATTTAGGTTAGTATTGTGGAGTAACTAAAATGTTGTTGAGCCATCCTCAGTTTTCTCCTATTACAACCATCTAACTCTGTAACTGGTTTAAAATCACCATTGGCCTCATGGGGAAATCCCTGAGCGCTTTCCTTCCTACCCGTCAACTGAGTTAGGAAGGACGGCTGTATCTTTGTAGTGATTCCAAAGTGAGATTAATAACTTCAACATGCTCAAAGGGATATTCAATATCTGACTTGTTAAAAACATTTTTACTCCTGAAGATGTTTAGGCTTGCCATAACAAAGGGGTTGAATACTTATTGACTCAAGACATTTCAGCTTTTTATTTTTTATTCATTTGTAAACATTTCTCAAAACATCATTTGTAGATCAGTGACAATCGAAATGTAATCCATTTTAAATTCAGGCTGTAACACAATGAAATGTGTAAAAAGTCAAGGGGTGTGAATACTTTCTGAAGGCACTGTAGATCCTATTTAGCAGATCATTTGATCCAAAACGATTTACAGTCACGCGTGCATACATTTTACATACGGGTGGTCCCGGAAATCAAATCCACTATCCTGGCGTTGCAGGCGCCCTCTACCAACTGAGCTACAAAGAACCACAGGGATATAGGGTTGTAAACGCAGAGTTGAAAGTAGAAAGAGAATGGCTGTTTTTAATCCTTATTCTCTCACCAGCCGACTGATTTTCCCCGGTGTTGTGACCTTAGTGATAGCCACCTTGACCTTTCCCCCTGGATTTGGACAGTTCATGGCTGGAGAGGTCAGATTTCAAATCCAATTTTGTTTGCCCATTTATTGTTGTTGTGTGTCACTATGTTAAAATGACTATACTCTGTGGAAGACCCTGTTTATCGGGACTTGAAAACACTTCGGTAACACTTCATAACACTTTCATGAATAAGCATAAATTATTATGAAGTGTTACAAATATTGTTATGCTTGGCTAAAATGTGACTTATCTACTATTCTCAATCATGAAAATTTTAACTGCAGAGACACATTCATAGGATCATCTAAAGAGTACGACTATTTACCAAAATGTGTGGATTGTTAGCTGTTTGCGTAGTTTCAACCCAAAACATCTAAGTGGTGACTTTGAATCTACGTTAAACTCATTGGATTTGAATACAGTCATCAACGTAAGTGCGTTTTTAGTTATTTTTTATTTAACCAAAATCCAATCACATGGTGTCATTTTCTCACATTGAATTGAAGTTAGTTGACAACTCAACCAGGTGTAAATCGAAGCTAGACGTTGCCCTGACGTCTGTGCCTAGTGGGCTGGCTGCCAGTACCAGTATGTTTCTGCTTTCATGAGAATTCCACCAGGAGTTGGCACCCAGGCTAACACTGGACTGGGTAGAATCTAGATGGTCAATATTAGCTAGATATTCATTGAAGAGGCCTCTTTGCCCATCTATGTAGAAACAGCCCAGGTTAACCATGTGTTTTGAGACCCCTTTAAAATAGCCTCCTTAGTTAGTGCCGAATGAGGTGTGTTTTTAAATCAGCCAGAAACACATGTGTGTGGGTGACGTCGTCACCCTCAAGCTACAATGTTTAACACCTTTTTAAGATCTGACTTGTGCCCTGTTTCTACGGTGCTAAAATGCAGAGGTATTTCTGAAACCGACCATTCTGCTCACAGTACAGTATTGGCATTTATTTCAAAACCTCTGTTTTGGCAATATATTGAATAGGCCTATGGGTTGACATATGTGATGCACACAAAACAATCTTCATCTGCAGTATTTTGAACAAGTTCTGACTACAGTACAGTTGGGTTTTGTAAAAATATCACTCTATATATTTAAAACTCTTCATTACACGGTTTAAAACAATTTATCCCAAACTCTTTTAACACCGAGACTTTTTAACAAAATGTTTCATTAAAACCTTTTTGACAGTACATGCCATTACTTTTCCCTCATCCTTCCCCTTCTTTCATGACGCATACAGCTGATGCCCAGAGAATGCATCAACTCACTGTTCGACAACTTCACCTGGACTAAAATCTGGGGTTCTCCCCTTCCCCCCGGCCTGGGGCGCTCCTCTGCCTGGCTGCACCCCGACATCAGCGTCTTCGTCATCCTCCTCCTCTTCTTCGTCATGAAGGTACCCTTCCTCATTCCCCTGCTCCGTTTTTTTCCCTTCTCCTCCACCCCGTAGTGTTTCTCCGAAAAAGTCACACATTGCACATAGCGTCACTCAATGACAACGACAGACTCCTGGTTGAGTCACTCATCTCAGTAGAATAAGAATCTCCTACAGAGAAGAACCCTGTAGTGGAGATGTAATCCTCAACACACCATCAGTATCACACTTGACAAAGTTGCCGAGAGATTTCCACTGTGTGTACTGGAGGAGAAGAGTGCAATACTGTGAGTGTTAGCGCCAGTATGTTTAGTGTTTCCCATTGAGAATAAATAGATTTGTATCTGGTCGCAATGGTATTGTTGGATTGGAGAACAGTCATGGAATAGAGTGGGTCGAGAATATAGTCTGTTATGTGAAAAATACCTTTCAAGGCAAATCATTCGTCTACACTATGGTGGAAGTACTAAGATGTGTTAATTCTGCTCAGTTAGTAATTTAATTCCACCCATGTCTCAGTTTTGGATGTCTGCTGTTTCGACGACGATGCCCATCCCTTCTGGAGCCTTCATGCCCGTCTTCATACTCGGTAAACAGAAGCGCAACGTTATGTCATTAGTCTAAACATGAACACAAATTCCATATCAGTTTTAAATATTTTGTCTCATGGAAATTGACATTATCGTTCGGTGGTGAAATAATCTGATCGAGCGATCCAATGTAGGCCTACAGTACATGACTATGGTATAAAGCATCATGGATAATCATGAAGTAGAGCATTCTGGGTAGTTTTTAAATCAGTGTACCTTCAAGGATGAGATGTCATATATAAAGAGTGGAAATCATCATCAGTGAGCCAAAGAGATAGATGAGTGCTTAGAAGAAGGTCAAATTAACATTAAGTGGTCGCAGGAGGGGGGATAAATGTCTGATAGCCAACATAATAGCAACGTAAACATGACATTCCACCTCCCATATCCCCCATCATCTCTTTCTCCCCAGGAGCCTCTTTCGGCCGACTGGTAGGGGAGATCATGGCTACCCTCTTCCCCCACGGGATTCTGTTTGATGGAATCTTGTACCGCATCATCCCAGGAGGGTACGCTGTCATTGGTCAGTCTCCCTTTCCACCTCCTCCTCTCCCTCTCTCTGTCAGTGCCTGCCCGTCAACCGCCTTTGGTGTGATAGTGAAATGTCACTGTCTGTTCTCTCTCTCCTGTCCTCCGCTGTCTCGGTGGCCCATAAACCTATACGCTACCATTAATCTCCTTTTACCTTCCCTCTCTCGCCCTACACATCCCCCCTCCTCCCCTCTTTACCGCCACTCCTTTAATTCCATCCCCCTTTCCCCTTTCTTCCTTCGCTATTCCCACGTGCCGTTCTGTACATCAATCATCTCCCTGCTTTTCAGCCCTGAGTCCCTGATGTTTCTCCTCCTCATCCCTTGTTCTTTACCCCATGCCTCGTCTTTTCTTTCCCTCCTGACATCCCTCCTATACTTGTCCCTCGACTGTGAGTGCCGCGTTGCCTCTTCCCATTAATCACTCCCATTGTTTTCCCATCCACCCATCACCCCCCCTTTTCATATCTCCCTTTCCTGTGGATCATCCAGCTACACATCCCTTCCACCTGAAAATGATTTATTTCTCCCCTTTTTTTCTTTTTTCTTTCTTTCTTTCTTTCTTTCTTTCTTTCTTTCTCTCCCTCCCCCCTCCCTCTCTCCCTTCCTCTGTCTTCCATTTCTCCCTGCCTCCCCCTTTCCTTGCTCTTCTCCCTCCTCTCTCCCAGGAGCGGCTGCACTGACCGGGGCGGTGACCCACACGGTTTCCACGGCGGTGATCTGCTTCGAGCTGACGGGCCAGATCTCCCACATCCTGCCCATGATGGTGGCGGTGATCCTGGCCAACATGGTGGCCCAGGGCTTGCAGCCCTCGCTCTACGACTCAATCATCCAGATCAAGAAACTGCCTTACCTCCCTGAGCTGGGCTTTGGACACATCAGGTGTGCAGAGAGAAGCTGCAACCGAGGTGACATGTTGGCTCTGAGGGACCCAGTTGCATTGAGGGTCCCATGCGAAAACAATGAGTTGTTTTGTGTCAATATGGCCTCCTCCGCATGCTTCATTCTTCAACATAGACTCACCAGAAGTACACAAGTGTTGAGCATGAATGAATGATTGGCATTTCCTTCTGACTTACAGCCAGTATAACATCTTTGTGGAGGACATCATGGTTAGGAAAGTGAAGTTTCTCTCGTTACAGTCCACCTACAGGGAGTTGATATTTCTCCTGGACTCCATTTCTCTCAAAACAATACCACTAGTGGATTCAACAGGTAAAATGAATGTGTTTTTCGTGAACGTGAGGATACATTTCAATGTCTTCAAATAATTTCTTGAGTGGTTCATCATGTGACACTCTCTTCCCCGTAGATTCTATGATCTTATTGGGCTCCATCGACCGCTCAGAGCTCCACGCTCTCTGTGATTGGTGGCTCTCAGCAGAGAGGCGGATCTTCAGGCAGGAACAGTGTTTACAGGAACAGAACCAGTATGCCAAAGACAGCTGGGAATCCTTTGCCTTTGTGGATGAAGACGACGAGGAGAGTGGAGATAAGGTTTGTCAGACAGAGGGTAAATGTTCATAAGGAATCAAAAACACTCTTAGAAAGCCTATCCAATCAAAGTGTAGTGGTTGTGCACCCATATTTGCAGATGTTATCGCAGGTGCAGCAAAATAGGGTTCTGAAAGGGTTCTTCTACAGGGACTAGGTTCTACATGGGTCTACATGCAACTTTTTTTTCATCCAAGAAGGTTCTTCGGGGGGGGGGGGGGGGGGGGGGGGTTCTAAAATGATTCTTTGTTTGGTGACAAAGTTCTACCTGGAACCAGAAAGTGTTCTTCTATAGGGGCAAGCTGGAATACACTTACTGAAGCGTCATGTGGCAAGGAACGTATTGTATTATGTCATTATTCAAGCTGTGGATGTGATGAATTACTGTTTTGTTCAATTTCCCAGAGCACCCCAGTTCAGGAAGAACGAAATGGCCCCCTGCCGTCCCCTAAACCGCAGGAGCCCTCGTCCAATCACACAGCTCCTGGTGAGTTGAACCATCTCTCTGGAACAATAATTCTATGGGTGCCTGGCAACAGTCCCCTATTATTATTCAGCTTATTGCATATTCATATTATTATACAGCTTTGAATGATTTAGTTACCAATCTCAACATCAAGATACCTTTGTAGAAGACTTTTGACCCTCGTCCATCAAATCTTTTATCATTTGTCCTTTTCAGACAAGGGCACTCTTCAGTCCGTTAGGGGGACTCTATGGAATATATTCTCCTCCCAAGGCAAACCGGCAGAGGGACAGTCACAGGTAGTTTATAACTGAGTGTGTACAGAGTTTCTGATTCTGTACCTGTGCGTGACTGTACACTAGTGCTAAGTGAATAACCAACATGTTGGTTGTTTTTCGGTAATCACCAACTTCAGTTAAACTATAATAATTTCATTTCATTCAGTTTTTTTGTCTGTGAGTTCAATGCACATTTTCTCTAGAGATAAATCAGATCAAGGCCGAGCTGTGCGATGTAGTGGGATGTTTTAGTTTCCCACAGGCCAATATTCTACTTAGTTAAGCGCAAGAAAACATGGTAATTAACTACAATTACGATGATCCATTGCGCGCCTACTTGTTCAGTCCATGTGGTAGAGAAGAGATGACTTGGAATTATATAATAAAGTCAACAAAAAAAAAATGTAATCTACACTGAATATACAAAACATTAGGAACACCTGTTCTTTCCATGACATGACCAGGTGAATCCAGGTGAAAGCTATGATCCCTTATTGACGTCATTGATGTTAAATCCACTTCAATCAGTGTAGATGAAGGGGAGGAGACAGGTAAAGAAGGATTTTTAAGCCTTGAGACAATTGAGACATGGATTGTGTGTATGTGTGCCATTGAGAGTGAATTGGCCAGACAAAATATGTAAATGCCTTTAAATGGGGTATGGTAGTAGGTGCCAGGTGCACCAGTTTGAGTGTGTTAAAACCTCTGCAGGATTGGTGTCCCCCCCCACGGTACAGTTAATCTAACATATGCTAATCACATTAGCCTGAGGTTGTAAGTAACAAGAACATTTCCCAGGACATAGATATATCTGATATTGGCAGAAAGCTTAAATTCTTGTCAATCTAACTGCACTGTCCAATTTATGGTAGCTATTAAAGTGAAACAATACCATTATATTGTTTGAGGAGAGTGCACAGTTATGAACTTGAAAATGTATTAATAAACCAATTTGGCACATTTGGGCAGTCTTGATACAAAATTTTGAACAGATATGGAATGGTTCATTGGATCAGTCAAAAACGTTGCAAATACGCTGCAAAATCTAAATTGCGACTGGGCTGGAATACTACATTATGGCCTTTTTTCTTGCATTTCAAAGATGATGGTACCAGATCTAATGTGTTCTATTCTCCTCCATTAATTTCACATTTCCAAAAACTTCAAAGTGTATCCTTTCAAATGGTATCAAGAATATGCATATCCTTGCTTCAGGTCCTGAGCTACAGGCAGTTAGATTTGGGTATGTAATTTTAGGCGAAAACTGAAAAGATGAGGCAGATCCTTGTTAAGAGGTTTTATGAACTACAATGCTGCTAGGTTTTTCACACTCAAGTCTCCCATGTGTATCAAGAATGGTTCACCACCCAAAGAACCTCCAGCCAACATGGGCCAGCATCCCTGTGGAACGCTTTCGACACCTTGTAGAGTCCATGCCCCAACGAATTGAGGCTGTTCTGAGGGCAAAAGGGGGTGCAACTCAATATTAGGAATATGTTCCTCGTGTTTTGTACACTCAGTGAAATGGGCATCACTGCCATCATGGGACTTATTAATTGTTTTATTCTGTGTTGTTACAGCATTCAACCCACATAATGCATAATGCATTTAATGTCAAAAATTATAATAATCGGAAACCTCATTTAATTTTTTCATAATCGAATCAAAACCAAACCAACCTCAAAAAGCACTACTGTATGCACACCAAGGTCTTTGTTACGAATTGTTACGAATCCCTTTTGGCCCGACAGTCTAGGGGGGATGGTAATGAGACCCGTAACATAACTCATGCAAATTATTATTGTGACAAAGTAAAAGTGTGCACGAAATAACCACGACAACAGAAATCTACCGTCAAACTCTAGGTTTATTTATAAACACACGGTAATGGGGGGAGCAGGAAAAGGGGCTGAGCTGAACCCAAGGAAAGAAACAATAAATATACAAAAAACACCCCTAAGCTAGACTAGCCTACTTTAACAGCTAACTAACCAAAAATACAGTGGGTGGTCCGCCCAGTTCTACCTAGTGTATTTAACAAAGTTCACCTACGGGTAGTGTATGCCCATGGGCGACTTGTCTTGGTTTCCCCCTTTTCCCACCAGCAATCAAACACAAACACCATAAACAAAAACAATACTCACAGGTGATGACAAAGTGCTATGGAGGTGCTTTAAACAAAAGAGAGGTTAAGACACAAAGCGAGAGTGAAACACAGAGACCTACAGACATGGCATTTACAGAGAGATTGAGCTAGAGATTGAGCTGAGCTGAGCTAGAGATTGAGCTGAGCTAGAGATTGAGCTGAGCTGAGCTTTGAGCTGAGCTCTAGAACAAACAAATAGGGTTTTTAAACCATGGGGAAGGAACTGTGATAGGTCAGGAAATAGGAGGAGGTGTGTCTTCTGATTGATGATTGATGATTGATTGTTGACTGATTGGGGAGTGATGGTTTTCACCTGTGAGGGGAGAAGGAGAGAAAAGAAACACACACAGGATACACACAGGATAACTGTATCCGTAACACTCCCACCCTTAAAAGAGCAACCCTAGGGGTTGCGACTACAGTATTTCAATGAATACTTACAAAGCAACAACCTTGCAAAACATTCAGAAATCATTTTCACACACGAGACAATGCATCTGCCAACACATTATCAGAACAAAAACTGGTTACCCGATTTTGTCTTCGGTAACGGTCCGACACAATCAACCACCACATGCTCGAATGGTTCACCTATGACAGGTATGGGACAAAGAGGAGCGGGAGGAATAACCTGATTTGGTTTTCCTGTTATCTGACAGGTGTGGCATGTCCGACAGAACTGAGCCACATCTTGTTTTAAACCCGGCCAAAAGAAATGTCGAAGGATCCGATCATAAGTTTTTGTGATTCCTAAATGACCAGACCACTGGTGATCATGAGCAAGGGATAACACATTTTGTCGAAAGGCTGTAGGAATCACTATTTGGTAAACAGCATTCCAATCTCCATCCGCGTCAACGTGGGATTTCCATTTACACATGAGGAGATTACCATCAATGAAGTAAGCCACGTTCTTCTTCTTCACATCTTCCAATGAGACAACACTAGAAAAACATTTAGCAAGCTTGTTGTCAACCTTTTGGTTAGCAATCAGCTGCTCACGAGTGACTGGTAACTGTATTGCATCAGCAATAAGTTCAACGTTCTTTGATTCTTTCCTGGGCTGTTTGTCAGAGGTGATCAGCTTCTCAGAGGTATCACACAATCCATCCTCTTGATCAACCTCTTTGAACAGTACAGTGTTCGACAAATCTATCACGTCACCCTCTTGTCGTGCCTGGGCACGAGTGACAGCACAAGCGGGGAACACATGTGGATAACTCTGTGCCAGCTCATTCGAGAGAGAGTGGTCACTTTTATCCAATACGGGTACTACCTTTCCTCCGGCAATATCGTTACCCATTATAAAGGTCACACCTTTCACTGGCAACTTAGGGCGTACCCCCACTCTGAATATTCCACTGATTAACTCAGAGCGTACTTTCACAAAGTGCAATGGCACAAAACCCATTTCAATACCCTGCACTAACACACTGGAACCACAGTATGTATCGTCAGATAAGGGCAACACATCAGACAATATAAACGACTGCGCCGCACCAGTATCTCTAAGGATTTTAACCGGTCGTTGAGACGCTTCGTCATTCGTTAGGGACACAAACCCCTCGAAAATGAATGGTTCATAACGGCGGTCGGGGACTGAGACTTTCAAACTACAGTTACCCTGAGGCACCTGTTTTGTTGCCGACCTCTTAACAGTACGAATTAGAGCAACACCTGTTGGTGGCTTGGTACGAAGAGGCATCCCTTGTTTGCGTTTAAGCAGGAAGCAATCATTAATCATATGTCCTACTTTATGACAATAGAAACAGGGACGCTCATTCTTCTGGCGTGCTTGATATACTACTGCTGGCCAACTAGGGCTAAAGGTAGGAAACTCAGTGGCTCTACTCTCGGTTTGAGCCTAAAACACACTCTTGTGCGTCAACACAAACTCGTCTGCCAACAGACGCTTCTGCCAGACAGGATACTTTGTTCGTTTAGGTAAACTACAATGCGTTCGGGTAAGCAATTTTTAAACTCTTCCAACAAGATTAACTCCCGGAGAGAGTTGAAATCAGTTACCTTACTAGCAGCATGCCATTTATCAAACAGATTTCCCTTGTCTCTAGCAAATTCCACATAAGTCTTACTAGAAGACTTTCTATGAGACCTAAATCTCTGTCGGTATGCCTCAGGCACAAGCTCATAGGCACGAAGAACAGTAGCTTTGACCACTTCATAATTCAAACTGTCCTCCAGAGGTAACGCTGACAAAACCTCTTGGGCTTTACCAGTTAATTTACACTGAAGTAATAGGCACCATACCTCTTCAGGCCATTTCAATGCTACGGCTATACGCTCAAATGCACAAAAATAGGAGTCAACCTCTGACTCTCTGAACAAAGGTACTAAGGCAATCTGCCTACTAATGTCAAACGTGTTTGAGGACACAGTAGGTGAGGACGGCTCACAAACAGGTACAGTAGGACCGGAGGCGAGCCTCGCTGTCTCTGCCTCCAGTTCCATCTGGCGCATTTTGAACTCCAACTGCCTTTGTTCTCTGTCTGCCTCAATTTTACACATCTCCAAATGCCGTTGTTCTCGTTCTTTTTCTGCCTCCAATTTACACATCTCCAACTGGAGAGTCTCGCCTAATTTGGGCTCTCTTCCACCTCCAGTTGGAACTGTGCTAAACGGACATCCCTCCTGGCATCACCATTTGACAGTGGGGAGAGTGGATCAAAACGGGACAATGTAGATGGTGTTTTAGCCTCGCCCTCATTATCAGACACCAATGGGCTTACAGGAGCAGCAACATCCCCTACAGGGGTAGTAGACTCAGGCAGCGGTAACACAAGCACCTGCTCTTCCAACAATACATTTAATACTAGCCGTTTAACCTCCGCCTTAACTAAACTCTGCGGAATCGATACTGAATAATGGTCAGCCAAGGTCATTAAATCAACTCTACGACATTTGTCAAAAACCTCCCACGAAGGGTTATCCAAAAAGGATTTCAAATCAAAAGTAGTCATTTTACACTACTTCACAAGTGCCAAAGAAAATAGCAAACACTAATGCTACTTCAGCTATGACGCTCAACACTGAACTATACCACTACAACAATCTACATGAGCGGCATGGGTGTCAGTTAGGACAGATCCCGGATGAGCCCCCACTTATGTTACGAATCCCTTTTGGCCCGACAGTCTAGGGGGGGATGGTAATGAGACCCGTAACATAACTCATGCAAATTATTATTGTGACAAAGTAAAAGTGTGCACGAAATAACCACGACAACAGAAATCTACCGTCAAACTCTAGGTTTATTTATAAACACACGGTAATGGGGGGGGGGGGGCAGGAAAAGGGGCTGAGCTGAACCCAAGGAAAGAAACAATAAATATACAAAAAACACCCCTAAGCTAGACTAGCCTACTTTAACAACAGCTAACTAACTAACCAAAAATACAGTGGGTGGTCCGCCCAGTTCTACCTAGTGTATTTAACAAAGTTCACCTACGGGTAGTGTATGCCCATGGGCGACTTGTCTTGGTTTCCCACCAGCAATCAAACACAAACACCATAAACAAAAACAATACTCACAGGTGATGACAAAGTGCTATGGAGGTGCTTTAAACAAAAGAGAGGTTAAGACACAAAGCGAGAGTGAAACACCGAGACCTACAGACATGGCATTTACAGAGAGATTGAGCTGAGCTGAGCTTTGAGCTGAGCTCTAGAACAAACAAATGGGGTTTTTAAACCATGGGGAAGGAACTGTGATAGGTCAGGAAATAGGAGGAGGTGTGTCTTCTGATTGATGATTGATTGTTGACTGATTGGGGAGTGATGGTTTTCACCTGTGAGGGGAGAAGGAGAGAAAAGAAACACACACACAGGATACACACACACACAGGATAACTGTATCCGTAACAGTCTTCCTAATGATCACTAAAGAATTTATGGAGTCAAGAATTTGAACAGCAAATGAATTACTGAGGTAATGAGCCGTTGAGATGTAGATGGCGTCTCTCCTTGGCGGTTCCATTGAAAACCATATTTCAAGGAAATATGAATATTTATCCATTATATTTGCATGGGAGGAATCTTATTACTGGGCTCTGTTCTTTATGTAATCACACTTCTTTATCTAATTGAGTGTGACAAATTAATTCACAGGACTTGCAAATGGAGATTGTTCAGAGAGGCTCCCAAGTCAAACATATTTCCTCTTAAGTTCTCTCATATGGAAATCAGCATATGAAATATGGTTATTATTTGCCTGGTATGGCTTTTCACATTTACCAATTTATACTGCAAATATGAAAAACAATGTATGTTAATGATACAATTCAATCTCTCTATTCAATGGTGATCGTAATATTTTGCCACTGATTTGTAGTTTTACAGTTTTCTAAAGGATAGGCCAGCCTTTGGTTGGAATTGTACACCCCAAACTTGTGACTATTTCATTCTGAAAAGCCAAATCCATTACTATTTTGGGAATTGAATTGGATTCATACGTTTCCTGCTGCATAAATGACTGTCCCATCAATTTTCCCACACAAACCCGTTGGTGTTGTAGTCTTCCACTGGCTAGCACAGCCACTGCTGGGGTCGTGGTTAATGTTGGGGTTGAATTGTGCACCCTAAACTCATCTGAAAAGTTATGTTTCACACACACAACCAGGCTTTAACAAAAAGTATATAGTATATCCACGAATATGCAGCCCACACAAAACATGTTATTCTTGACACTGTACTCAACCAAATACGGTACATAACTCAATATGTTTTGAAAAGACAAAATATGAGTGATTGGAACAGTGATTGGAACAGCGACAATCAGCTAGGTTATGGGACGAGGGAAAATGTGTGCATGACGTGAGTCAGAAAGTGTCTTATCTTAACCCCCCCCCCCCACTATTTTCTCTCATCAGGAGCCTTGCGCCAACCCTCTCCTGTCCGATACGATGACACCAGAAGAGGTAACTGATCTCATTTAGGTCGACTTGTGAGGTCCCAAGAACTTTTACGTCCCCTGATGCAATAACAAATGATTAGAGTAGGCTGCCTTGTACATTTTCAAACACTTTTGTCCTTGTCAAAAGAGTCTGGCCTAGAATGTTGAAACCCATAAGAAGGTTAAAAGGTGTCAACAACCCTAAATCTCTTATGGAGGCAGTTGACGTTGGAAGGTTGCACTTTAGAGGGAATTTAGCCAATTACAGCGTTGTGTTTCTTCAACTTGTGTCTTATTGGCTGGTGCAGATCAAAGAATGGGAGGAGGCTGAGATGGACAAGCCAATGGAAATTGATCAGATCCGAATAGATCCTTCCCCTTTTCAGCTGGTGGAAAGGACCTCGCTACACAAGGTTGGTTTGAAGGGCTGCCAACTCATACCAATTTGGAGATACAGTATATGACATCATGTCTAGACACAACTGAAATACAACCGATAGTAGATTTGCTCAGAACAGAAGCCATAGCAGAATGCTGAACCTAAAGCAGTTAGAAGTGGGGTCTAATTTGACATCTGACCTTTTATGCCTGTCTCAGACCCACACACTCTTCTCATTACTGGGCCTGAGTCATGCCTATGTCACCAGTATCGGAAAACTGGTGGGTGTAGTGGCACTTAAAGAGGTAAGAAAATGTCATCTTCTAATTTTCACTTTCTTTTATCGCTCTATCTTTCTATTTTACAGTTTTTACATTCTCTTTTGCTTTAACCTTACAATTTAGTAAGGGTTGAGTCGTTATTGCCTTATGAGTCTTACTTATCATGCTATTTTCATGTAATTCAATGTTGTGTTCTTCTGTGTCCCCTCTCTTTCCCTATCTCCACTACCCTATTCTCCCACAGCTCCAGAAGGCCGTTGAGGCCTCTACGCATAGCGGGGTACGACTACGCCCCCCCCTGGCCAGCTTCCGCAACATCAGACGGAAGTCATCCAAGCCCCAGACAACCTCAGCCCCCGCCTCCCCCACCGCCCCCTCCTCTCCTCTCTCCCCCGCTCCCGTCGTCGCCCACGCCCCTTCACCGCCACCTCCCCCGACACAGGAGGAGGAAGAGATGGCGGTGTGGATCGAGGGCACGAGGCGGGAGGTAGCGGAGGTGAACAGCAGTAGTAGTAGCAGCAGCAGTGGAACAGGGAGCAGCAGTAGCAACAGTAGCCCTTCGCTACCCCACTCGTTGCCCCTCTCCCTCCCGCTCACCTCGCCCCTCTCCATTCCCCTCACTGTCGCCCTCTCCGTCCCCCTTGCTGCCTTCTCCACCCCCCTCCCCGCCCTCCGGGCTGCCTCAGAGCAGCAAGTGGAGGAGGAGGAGAGTAATGATGAGGAGTCCATCTAGCCTTATGAGTGCTGTTTTTTTTTCATAACATGTTTTTTTTTAAATATGTTGTGAATTTCTCTTTTAGTCTTTCTCTATCCCTTTATTTTCTCTCTCTCACTATCGAGCTTTCCTTCTCTTTCCTCTCTCGGTGAATGATGTCTGTGAATCCATGAGGAGAAATAATCTGGGCTCCATAGTAGTACTTGACTTTTTAAGATCATTGGTTTTATTTTTATTTTTTAACTTAACCTTTATTTAACCCACCTTTATTTAAACAGGAGACAACGGCTACCGGTGGTGTTTCAATAGCTAAAGATTCAACGAGGCCCACCTTGTGAGGGAGTTCTATGGTCACCATGCTGGGTTGATAGATGACAGTGTTAAATCAGACTGACAACAGCCAACTCAGGTGTAATGATGCTAGAGATTTTTTACTTAATAATGCTATGGCTACAATCGGAACAACCACCATCCATCTCCCTTTGTAATTTAGATGAATCGCTCACTTGATGATAACACAAAACAAACACATGCTGAATGATTTTATGATGGTGAATTTTCCTACCCCCCCCAAAAAAAAAAAAAAAAACTGGCGAGTGGTCTTTAGGCATTATTAGATGGAGGAAAATGGACTGAAACAGGAGGGACTGCCTCAGGAAATAAGAAATGCTCATATTTGTTTTACGTTGTGACACATCGTAAAATGTTACTCTTTGCATGCCCTAATGAACGAAACCCGCTGTTCTTCTGACACCACTGAGCACAGAAGAAAAAAGAACCGGTATGACACAGGGTTTTATGGGAAAAGTAGTTGAATTATGAATGATCCTCTTTCTCTCGGGCTCCTTCTTCGCTCTCGCTCTACTTCAAACAGTTTCTCAGGTTGCTCCCTATGTCTTTAAACCTGCAGATTTCGGACAGAGGAATCTTTGCTGTCTGTTAAATGAAAAGGATTTCTATTTGTTCAGTCAGTTTTGTAATGTCTGAATGTACAGTATGTATGTTTATCTGTCTGCCTTTAGTCGTGTATTTATTTATCTTTTGTAGAGACGATTTTCCTCTGAATGTATAAAACGATGACTAATGTAGCTAATAAAAGGTTAGTAACTTATCTGCCAAATGATTTATTGTTGTGATTATTCAATGCATATGGATATAGAACAAAAAAAAACCGAATACAACTATTATACAACTATTACTACAAAAGTGAATGCTTACTTACATTAAATGAACATAGGCTTTTTGAGTAAATGTTTTACTAAGTGACATGCCTGTTAATTTAAAGCAGCAGAGGCATCTTTGTCATATTGATGAATTGGTGAACAAATTGGTGGTTCCCAGCTCCACTCCCACACTCCAGTCTTTTTCTGTCTCTCACTTCCATTGTAATCAACGTTACAGGCAGTTAAACAATGTCCTCCAACAGAACAATTAGTCAGTTATAAAGAAACAGACAGAGGGTAGTGAAGCCTACAGTAAGGCGCCAGTAACGAAACCAGAAAAGCCATAGTGTTTGCAGGACTGTAAACGCTCCAGATTTCATAGCATTGTGGGGGCGAAACTGATGGATTCCAAAATTCGATGAATAAATGTTGTTCCCTTTTAATACTTTTCAGCTCTGTCAGAATTAATGGGATATTTGAGTTGTCCTTTATCCATGGTGGATGTGAGTGACCCAGTATACTCTAAATCTTAACCCAGCCTGGCAAGCATACAGAATTGAATTGAGAATGTCTAATAAATTCCAATTAAATTATTGAATTTGAATTGAAGTAGTAAACAGGATACAGAATTGCAATTAAAAAAGTAATTAAAGGAAATGTAATTGAATTCAGTGAAATTCAAATGTCTCTTCAATTCTATATTTGGTGTAGTCTATACAAAAATATATTGTGTACATAACATCAATCGTGAAAATAGATTTGGCTATTCTAAGCACTAAGGTTAAAAGTGTATTTAAAAAAAACATTTCTTTAAACTAGGCAAGTCAGTTAAACAATGAGTTAAACAACCCTAACGGTGCTGGGCCAATTGTGTGCCGCCCTATGGGACTCCCAATCACGGCAGGTTGTGATACAGCCTGGAATCAAACCAGGGTCTGTAGTGACCCTCTAGCATTGAGATGCAGTGCCTTAGACCGCTGCACCACACTTTTCCAGAGAAAAGTGTGACCTGTCAGACTCAATGAAACTCGTGTTTTATGATTGAGTGGAATTTCTTTGAATTGCACTGAATTAAATTATCCTTCCTGTCACTCAAACTCAAGTTCAAATTCTAAATCCTGTGGGATGTGGCCAATTCAATTTGAATTTAAACTTATGAGTTGAATGGGAGTCAAAATTCTAAATTGAGCCCAACCCTGGCATACAGTGGTCAAAAAGCATCCCACCAGAGCTTTAAATGGTATATGTGACCAACCACCTCGATTTGGTCTAATGTGGAAAAATTTGAAATTGTGTTTTTTACATTGGATAAAAGTAGAGACTCAGAACTACAAAATGGTATATCATACGCTGAAGTTGAGGAACAATGGGAAAATAATTCTGCTTTGAAAGTTGATAAACTTGTAACCCACACTTTTGAGAAAATGGACCTTGAATGTGCTGGTACACCTACTGGAGATCTATTCTTTATCTGCAACTATTCACCATCGTTCACACCCTCTTAAGCCTTAGTACCACCCATCTCTTTAAGGATTCAGATGTGAGGCATGTAGCTAACTTGATGGGTCATGTAAACATCTGGCAAATTGGAGACTTGTTTAGACATGTAGCTAGCTAGCAAACAATAAAAACAGATTGTCATAGCTTGCTACCATGCATGAAATGCTGTAGTATGAATCTGTAGGTAGCTAAATGTCATGACTTCCGCCGAAATCGACTCCTGTCCTTGTTCGGGCGTCATTCGGTGGTCGACGTCACCGGCTTTCTAGCCATTACCGCTCCATTTTTCATGTATCCATTTGTTTTGTCTTGTTCCCTGCACACCTGGTTTTCATTCCCCAATCAATCCATATGTATTTATTCCTCTGTTCCCCATGTCTTTGTGTAGGATTGTTTGTGTTACGTGTATTTTGATATTGTGGATATTGTTACGGGCATTATTTTTTGTCTATGTTCTGTGTTTTGGCCACATTTTTCTGTTACTTTGTACTGTCATTTTGACCTGAATAAAAAGTGAGCCTGTTCACAACACTCTGCTCTCCTGCACCTGACTTTGCCTCCAATACACAATCCTAACACTAAAGTTAACCAACTAAGTTCAATGTTAGCAAGCTAGCTAACATTAGGCTATAACGAGCAATGCAAATGACTTTCTGAGATACTAATAATATTACTACACAGATCATACACGTAACGTTAGCTAGTGAGTCAGCAAGCTAATGTTCACTAGCTAGCTAACCATACACTTAACTTGCAATGAAAACAACTTTGACTAAATTTGAAACTTATAATATCCAAAAATGTAGCTTATTAATATCTGAAAATGTAACTAGACTCTTAGCCGTATACATGGATGAAAGCTACAAGGCAGACTGGAACCCCTTTAAGTAAGAAATCCTGTGTCGTTTCCGTTTTGTTTGTACAGCTTGTTTGGCCCGTTGTGTGAAGTCACTCCAGTTCACACTGCCCGTGTGCAGAAAGTAGTCCATCACCACTTTTTCCCACTGATCTTTGTCGATTGCGCCTGCTATATTCAGGTCAGCAATGTTGTTGAGAGCAGTAGCAACAGTTTTGCAGTTCTCCGTGGCTAACATATCTTTCAAAAAAACTGTGGTGGCAAGGAAAATCTACACATACTAAGCAGCTCATGTTATAGACAGAAGTGTGCTACATGACAGACCAATACGAGCTCATCTATCGGCATGTCCAGCCTATCCATTATCTTAGCCAATCATGGCTAGTGGGAAGGTTCTTGCCTTTTTCCGTTAATTAACCAACTAGGCTTGTAATTTAACAATTATATTCATATTTACAGATGGTATAACAAGTTTGTTATTCAGGCACATGAAAGTTCACATGTTCCAGAAGGCATTTCTGCCCCAAAACACATTTTGATCAACAACAAAAATACATGTTAAAATCCCTCTCTTGTGAAGTAGTGATGTGCGGACATACGCCCAGCTTCCTGAAACAGTCACAAATTATCCATCATTTTTGTGCGTGTGTGTAATCTCGGAAACCAATAACTAAAATCTTGTGTCAGATGCTCGGTGAAGTTCTGGGGGGGGGGAATACACTACAACAAGGAGAAGAAGCTCCACCCCCTCTCTCTGCAAGTTTCAGACAAGTCTATGGGCCAAATATCCCCTCCCCTTCAGAAATATATATCACATTATTATTTTTTTTTTTAAATTGGGGGGGTCATTTAGCAGACACTCTTATCCAGAGCAGTTTACAGTAGTGACTGCATACATTTGCGTTGTTTTCCCATACTCGTCCTCTGTGGGAATCAAACCCACAACCCTGGTGTTGCAAGAGCCATGTGTTACTAACTGAGCCACACAGGAGCCTTGTCCAAAATGATCAGTGACAGAAATCTGGACAAAGCCGCTTGTTGGTCGCGTCCCACAGTCTATTGAAAGACGTTACGGTACCGTTTATGCTACGTGCGTCTGAGATTAGTTTGTGTGTGAAACTATTGAACACCACACACAATACCACTGCCGACAAGAATATGTTTTTCGAGAATATATATTTTTGCATACATACATAAATACATACAAACTGTACATACATACATTCATACATTTGAACACTCTCACATACACATACATGCAAGCACACGCACACACACAGAAACACACACGGATAAATATTACTTTATTTCTTTTTTTTGTTTTTATAAAAAATCATAATTACACTACCGGTCAAAAGTTCTATAACACCTAGTCATTCAAGGGTTTTTCTTTATTTGTACCATTTTCTACATTTTATAATAATACTGAACACATCAAAACTATGAAATAACACATGGAATCGTGTAGGTACCACCAAAGTGTTAAACAAATCAAAATATATTTGAGATTCTTCAATGTAGCCACCCTTTGCCTTGATGACAGCTTTGCTCACTCTTTGCATTCTCTCAACCAGCTTCACCTGGAATGCTTTTCCAACAGTCTTGAAGGAGTTCCCACATATAATGAGCACTTATTGGCTGCTTTTCCTTCACTCTGCGGTCCGACTCATCGCAAACCATCTCAAGTTGCTTGAGGCCGGGATTGTGGAGGCCAGGTAATCTGATGCAGCACTCCATCACTCTCCTTCTTGATCAAATAGCCCTTACACAGCCTGGAGGTGTGTTTGGTCATAGTCCTGTTTAAAACCAAATGATAGTCCCACTAAGCATAAACCAGATGGGGTGGCGTATCACTGCAGAATGCTGTGGTAGCCATGCTGGTTAAGTGTGACTTGAATTCTAAATAAATCACAGACAGTGTCACAAGTAAAGCACCCCCACACCATAACACCTCCTCCTCCATGCTTTACGGTGGGAAATACACATGTGGAGATCATCCGTTCACCCACACCACGTCTCACAAATACGCGCTGGTTGGAACCAAAAATCGAAAACTTGAACTCTAGACAAAGGACAGATTTCCACCGGTCTAATTTCCTTTGCTTGTGTTTCTTGGCCCAAGTATCTTCTTCTTATTGGTGTGCTTTAGTAGTGGTTTCTTTGCAGCAATTCGACCACAAACGGCAGATTCACACAGTCTCCTCTGAACAATTTATATTGAGATATGTCTGTTACTTGAGCTCTTTGAAACATTTATTTGGGCTGCAATTTCTGAAGCTGGTAAATGTAATTGAACTTATCCTCTGCAACAGCAATGTTCTTCCATTCCTTCTGTATACCCTCCGTACCTTGTCACAACACAACTGGTTGGCTCAAACACATTAAGAAGGAAAATAATTCCACAAATGTACTTTTAAGAAGGCACACCTGTTAATGAAAATGCATTCCAGGTGACTACCTCATGAAGCTCGTTGAGAGAATGCCAAGCTGTCATCAAGGCAAAGGGTGGCTACTTTGAAGAATCTCAAATATAAAATAGATTTGGATTTGTTTAACACTTTATTGGTTACTACATGATTCCATATGTGTTATTTCATAGTTTTGATGTCTTCACTGTTATTCTACAATGTAGAAAATAGTTTTTTTTAAAGAAAGAAAACCCTTGAAGGAGTAGGTGTTCTAAAACTTTTGACCAGTATTGTATATATTATTACTTTGTATACATTTGACTATTAATGTTAAATTACTTTCAAAAGCATGCACTTTCTTTTGGTTGTCTTGTGATTCTCTGTAATGCACTGATCTTTTCACAGCGTCCTTTTTCTTTCTCTATACTCCATTCTTTCAATTTTAATTCATTAGTTCAATAGTACTGCAAAACAAGTCCTCACGTTTCTGCAAAACGACAGATTTTGTCTTTAAAGTTCCCTTTTATCATTGTCGTGTCCAATACTTTCTCCTCCAGGAAAAGTTGTTCTGTTTTTTCTCAGTCCCAGAGTGGGTAAATAGCTGGATGTGGAGTAGAATAGCTTGATTGGTGGATTATGGATAAGTATATCCTGTTTGTCACTCTTTCTGACTATCCCCCTCAATTGGTCGCCACGGCAACAATAGACCCCTTGGCCACCTCTTCGTCCTTCTCCTCCAACGATTGGACAATGCAGGGTGTGACCACAAAGGGTATGCGTTCTGCCATTGGTTCTGGGCGTGCTAGTTGTGGACCAGTGCCTCCAATCGGGGTGACGTCTTCTCTAAGCGGGGACGGGGTCAAAGTTGGTTCTAAGGTTAACGTAACCTCATCGTCCTATGAAAACAGTAAATGGATGGTTTACTGACTATACTGTACTTACCAAACTGTGGGGATCAGTCAAGAGGAACTACCTATGGGTACATCATAAATCCATAACCCATGTATTACCTTTGAACGACATCTTGTGGCTGGAGGACTTGTAGTAGCCAGGACAAACATAAAATCAATAAACCATAGTACCTTTTTTTTGGCTCATTCAATAGTTTTACCTGATAAAGTAGAATCCTGTTCAAATCTCATGTTAAATGTACCATTTATATTGCTAAAATATGTATTTTTAAATACTATTGCTGCTTCCTGTTGTCATGGCTTTTTGATATATGGCCGAGTGTCAAAATACTAAATTCACCAAACTGAGGTAAAAAAAAAAAAAGGATGTGTATTTCCTGAAATTCTTTTGTGGTTAAAACGTTAGTCTGTGTAATGTAGCAACACGTTCTGTTCACCATAGAGAACTTAGCGTAATACAGTGGCTTGCAAAAGTATTCACCCCCTTGGCATTTTTCCTATTTTGTTGCCTTCCAAACTGGAATTAAAATAGATTTGGGGGGGGGGGTTGTATCATTTGATTTACACAACATGGCTACCACTTTGAAGATGCAAAATATTTTTTATTCTGAAACAATATTACACACACACACACCTTTTGCAGCAATTGCCACTGCAAGTCTCTTGGGATATGTCTCCATAAGCTTGGCACATCTGGCCACTTTTTTTGCCCATTCTTCAAGGCAAAACTGCTCCAGCTCCTTCAAATTGTATGAGTTCCTGCTGAAAAACATCCCCACTGCATGATGCTGCAACCACCATGCTTCACTATGGGGATGGTGTTCTCGGGTTGATGCGAGGTGTTGGGTTTGCTCCAGACATAGCATTTTCCTTGATGGCCAAAAAGCTCCATTTTTGTCTCATCTGACCAGAGTACCTTCTTCCATATGTTTGGGGAGTCTCCCACATGCCTTTTGGCAAACACCAAACATGTTTGCTTATTTTTTTCTTTATTAAGCAATGGCTTTTTTTCTGGCCTCTCTTCCGTAAGCCCAGCTCTGTGGAGTGTACGGCTTAAAGTGGTCCTACGGACAGATACTCCAATCTCCGCTGTGGAGCTTTGCAGCTCCTTCAGGGTTATCTTTGGTCTCTTTGTTGCCTCTCTGATTAATACCCTCCTTGCCTGGTCTGTGAGTTTTTGTGGAATGTTCAAAGTTTCAGATATTTTTATAACCCAACCCTGATCTGTACTTCTCCACAACTTTGTCCCAGACCTGTTTGGAGAGCTCCTTCATCTTCACGGTGCCGCTTGCTTGGTGGTGCCCCTTGCTTAGTGGTGTTGCAGACTATGGGGCCTTTCAGAAGAGGTGTATATATACTGAGATCATGTTACACTTAGATTGCACACAACTCAACTTTATTTAACTAACTATGTCACTTCTGAAGGTAATTGGTTGCACCAGATCTTATTTAGGGACTTTTCAGTTTTTTAATTTGTAGATTTAAAAAAAAAAGTTTTTCATTTCACTTCATCAATTTGGAATATTTTGTTTATGTCAATTACATAAAATCTAAATAAAAATCTATTTAAATTACAGGTTGTAATGCAACAAAATAGTCAAAACGCCAAGGGGGATGAATACTTTTGCAAGGCACTGTATAACATCATTACATATGTCAAAGTAATTCAATATTTGAATACATTATGATAGTAAATGTACCACACTCACACCTTTTTACAACAATGACAACAACAACAATTTATTTCTTCCTAATTGAACCATGCCTACTTGTAAGGCCTGCTGTTTATATTGACAATGCTTAGTACCATTAGGCATCAATGCATATGATAATATAGATGATATCTAAAACATTACAAAAACCACGAGTCTTAAAATGTTCTTTAACCACATTTTCTTCAACCACATGGCTCACCTTAGTCTCCTCCTCTTCCTGTTGCTCTGAAATGCATTCGCTCTCCTCCTCTGGCTCCTCCCCCAAGGTCTCGACCACACCAACAACCATGTCAGCCATTGGCCCGCTCATGTGTCCGACAATCTCCACCTGCGCAGAGCCCCACAGGTCAGCCAGGCGGGGATGAGTGGGCAGGCCTAGACTGTGAATGGTGCTGTTGGGTGTGGCTTGGAGGGAGTGGTTTGCACTGTGTAGTCTGTGTTCCATTGCCTGTAGATTAGGGAACACAGTTCATTCACATTTTTTCATGACACAAAAAACAACATAATCAAGAAACCTCCCCATGACCCGATAGCTCATGGCTAGTGGGAGGAATGAGTCATCTGTTGCTCTTGGCTACAATTATTTCTGTATTTAATTAGTAGGACTGGCATTGGTAGCATTACATTAGTAGTAAGAAGGTTAAAAACATTACATACATTTTTTACTAATAACAAGTGGCGATCCGTCATTCAGGGCAGAGCCCCACCTGTTTTGAGACCCACCAGTTTTGAGCCCCACTTGTTTAGCTAATATTTTTTGTCCTGTCTTGCATGTTATTTTGGTATTTATACGTGTCACATATCAGTTTGCAAACGATGTTAAAAAAAACATTGAGTTAATAAAGGCCATGTGTCAAAACACTAACAATACTAACGTTACCAAACTGAGGTAAAAAGGATGTGTATTTCCTGGAATTATTGTGTGGTGAAAATGTTAGTCTGTGTAATGTAGTAACACGTTCTGTCGTGGACTCTTTTTTTTGCTTTCTTGAGTAAGGCAGCTTCAAAATGCAGGTGTTTCAGCCTAGCTCAGTGCTTTCTGTGGTGGTGAGGCAGCCAGCGGAAAATATGGAGCGTAAGGAGGGTTAATGTTCTCTAGTTGCACCGTGATTGGCTCAGCATTCTGTCACTCATGGGGACACTATGTCAATGCCAAATCTACAGGGAGAGCTTGAAAATGCAAGCCCCTTGGGTACTCCATATAGTTACATTAGAAGTGCCCATCCAAGAAGGTGGTCATTGGCCACAGACAAAATTACGTCAAATTATGTTATATTTACAGTAGCTTTGATTGGACTGACGTCATACATTCAAAATCTTAGCTAGCAAGCTAGCAGTCATCATAATGAATCAAGTTGACAATCTACTGGCAAATCCTTTTCAATCCTTGTCATATGAAGAGAAATTATGAAGAGAAATTCTAGATAAAACGTAGCGGTGCTCATCAACCATTGGACATAAACAGTACACAACAAGTTGGAAATTGCAAAATGGAGTGGTTTCGAAGGAATCTGTGGCTAACTGCAACCATTGCAAAGGAATCCCTGGCCTGCTATTCAGTGGAGTGGATGTGTGGTCCAAGTCTGGGTTTAAGGGTCTCTTTTCTAAGCTTCAAAGGATAATCACTCAACATTGGCCACGCAGTCAATCTAGCATGACTTCTGTTGCATTCAAAACAACTGGAAACTTGGAACTGGGAAATCTCAGACTTCAGTGAGTTCAAGAAAACTGGGAAAACATGTTTTGTACGGTCATTCAACTCAGAATTCCAAGTCGGGATCTCGGGCCTCTTTCTAGAGCTCTAACCTGAAGATCAATTACGTCATGATTCAACCTTTAGATGGTGGCAGAGAAGAAGGGTGACGTTTTACGTGTTCCTATCTGTTAAAAGATTTGTTAAAGGTTTAAGATAAATGATTAAAGAATTATACCCGGAAACTTAACCATTAGGTATTAGAGGTTATGTAGCATGGACAAGGAGTAATTAAAAATAATCAACACAGGTCCAACTAGGTTGGGAAGAGAGGAATGTATGAGTGTCCCGAAAGTAAACAAAGAGGGGCCTTAACCTATGTTTGAACCGACCCGGCTATAACTCTGGGGAGATATGATAGGACAGGGAGAGCCCCTCCAGGGTTCCCTTATCTGGGGGGGACTGGAACTGTCAGCTGGGTAGTGATCAACTGTGGTGAGAATTGTAGCCTAATGTTAGTGTGTTTGTATGTGTGTAGGTTAAGAGAATGTTATAAAAGGAACATCTTTGTACAGTATATGCACAGGAGAGCTCTCGCTAATAAACTTGGATTTGACCAATTGTGAGCTGGGAATTCTGTCTGTTTCATTTAAAACCAGAACTTTACAAACTCTGGTTTGCAGACCTATATGGATAATTGAAATTTATGAACATTGATTACAAAATTCTATATCACTATCCAATTGTGTTTTTTGTGTAACTATGTATTTTTGTAAATAACAACTGGTGCACAATATCTAAGGAAGTCTCGAAGTTTTGCTTACCTGAGGTAGAATATCTCATGATAAGCTGTACACCACACTATCTACCTAGAGAGTTTTCATCTGTATTTTTTGAAGCTGTGTACATACCACCACAGACTGAGGCTGGCAATAAGACCGCACTCAATGAGCTGTATTCCGCCATAAGCAAACAAGAAAACGCACACCCGGAGGTGGCGCTCCTACTGGTCAGGGACATTAATGCAGGGAAACTTAAATTGGTCTTACCAAATTTCTATTAGCATGTTAAATGTGCAACGAGAGAGAAAATATACTCTGGACCACCTTTACTCCACACACATAGACACATACAAAGCTCTACTTCGCCCTCCATTTGGCAAATCTGAACATAATTCTATCCTGCTGATTCCTGCTAACAAGCAAAAATTAAAGCATGAAGCACCAGTGACTCAATCAGTAAAAAAGTGGTCAGATGAAGCAGATGCTAAACTACAGGACTGTTTTGCTAGCACAGACTGGAATATGTTCCAGGACTCCCCTGCTGGCATTAAGGAGTACACATCAGTCATTGGCTTCATCAATAAGTGCATCGATGACGTCGTCCCCACAGTGACATACAGTACATACCCCAAACAGAAGCTATGGATTACAGGCAACATCCACACTGAGCTAAAGGCTAGAGCTGCCGCTTTCAAGGAGCGGCACTCTAACCCAGAAGCTTATAAGAAATCCCGCTATGCCCTCCAACGAACCATCAAACAGGCAAAGCATCAATACAGGACTAAGATCGAATCGTACTACACCGGCTCTGACGCTCATCGGATGTGGTATGGCTTGCAAACCATTACAGACTACAAAAGGAAGCACAGCTGAGAGCTGCCCAGTGACATGAGCCTACCAGACAAGGTAAACTACTTCTATGCTCGCTTCGAGGCAAATAACACTGAAACATGCATGAGAGCACCAGCTGTTCCAGAAGACTGTGTGATCACACTCTCAGCAGCCGATGTGAGTAAGACATTAAACAGGTCAACATTCACAAGGCCACTGGGTCAGACAGATTACCAGGATGTGTACTGCGAGCATGTGCTGAACAACTAGCAAGTGTCTTCACTGACATTTTCAACCTCTCCCTGTCCAAGTCTGTAATACAAACATGTTTTAAGCAGACCACCATAGTCCCTGTGCACAAGAACACTTGGTAACCTGCCTAAATGACTACCAACCCATGTCTGTAGCCATGAAGTGCTTTGAAATGCTGGTCATGGCTGACATCAACACCATTATCCCAGAAACCCTAGACCCACTCCAATTTGCATAACGCCCTAACAGATCCACAGATGATGCTATCTTTATTATACTCCACACTGCCCTTTCCCACCTGGACAAAAGGAACACCCATGTGAGAATGCTATTCATTGACTACAGCTCAGCGTTCAACACCATAGTGCCGTCAAAGCTCATCAATTAGATAAGAACCCTGGGAATAAACACCTCCCTCTGCAACTGGATCCTGTACTTCCTGACGGGCTACCTCCAGGTGGTAAGGGTAGGTAACAACACATCCGCCATGCTGATCCTCAACACAGGGGCCCCTTAGGGGTGCATGCTCAGTCCCCCCTCCTGTACTCCCTGTTCACTCATGATTGCACCAAGTCTAGGTCCAATAGCCTTCTAAACAGCTTCTACCAACAAGCCATAGGACTCCTGAACATCTAATCAAATGGCTACCCAGACTATTTGCATTGCCCCCCCTCCCTTTTACACCACTGCTACTCTCTGTTGTTATCATCTATGCATAGTCACTTTAATAACTCTACCTAATGTACATATTACCTCAATTATCTCAACTAACCGATGCCCCTGCACATTGACTCTCTACCGGTACACCCCTGTATATAGTCTCGCTATTGTTATTTTACTGCCACTCTTTAATGACTTGTTACTTTTATCTTTATTTTATTTTTTTACCTTGTTTTGTTCAGAGTTCCCAGTTGTCTTGAAAGCGCAATAAATCCAGAGAATGCCAGACATTGTAAACAAAGTTTGATGCCAAAATTTGCCCACGAAAGACCGCTGCACCATCTTCCTGTTCAAGTTAGCACAGCACAACAAGGTGAGTCCAAAAATGTATTGAATGCTGCTGCATAAATGATGCAATATGCCAGGGAGATATGTATACTGTAGCTAAGAAAGTCATTCTAAGTGTATGTCATGTGGTAAACTGTTAGTAGCCTATGTGCCTCACCCTAATAATTTGATCCTTTTTCCCCTCATAACGTAGCCTATTGTTCTGACTTGGTGGTGCACATGTAGCCTATAGCCTCTTTTAGAGAAATGTTATCAAATATTGTAAGAGCTTTCATTGTCTACTTTTATATGCCCTACTTTTTTATCCTACGGTTCTGACTTGGTGTACGGGGAGAATACTGTAAGAACGGCCCATGTTCTGAATTCTATCGCTGTACATTTCAAAATTGCTGAACAAATAGTTATATTGACTATGTCTGTCCTAGCTCACTCATTAATGTCTTAGTCAAAATGACGGATTGCCTCTTATCTGCTCGTCATCCCCTTATGCCATCGTTTGAACGTATCAATTGTCAGTAAAAAACACATTTGTTTAAGCTATGTTTTTTGAAAGGCCGTGAATGAGGCTGAATGAACTGTTTCGTTACAAGACAAGGCTCCGCTGATAGCCAGGTGTAGCAGTTGTAAGGTGTTGGGACTCTGCTGTTGGGACAGCATTGTGTAGGCCATAATATTTTGTGGGCACTGTTTGTCACCACTATAGTCCAATTAATGCATTGTTCAGTGTTGTTTTGTGTAGTGGCTTTGCTGGCATGCATCTAATTATATTTATTTGAGTTTTCCCCACCAAGATTTACATGTTAAAATCACAACTGCTAATAACACTACCGTCTCAGCAAACTGCTAACATACAATGGTTGTCAGTTAGACAGTTCCATGTTGTACTGTATTTGTATTTCATTAGGATCCCCATTAGCTGTTGCAAAAGCAGCAGCTATTCCTGGGGTCCACACAAAACATGAAACATAATACAGAATGACATAATACAGAACATCAATAGACAAGAACAGCGCAAGGACACTGAAACACTCACTCCACCAGGTAACAGTGATCTATGAGGCAGTCCAGTCCAGTCTGTCTCACCTGTTGCTGTTGGTAGAGCATTAGCTGCTGGTGCTGGTACAGCTGGATCTGCTGCAACTGCTGGAGCTGCAGCTGGCTCTGCTGCTGCAGGGTGAGCTGTTGGGGCTGCTGCTGCTGCTGGATGTAGCCCCCCACATTGTCCACATCACCGTAGCCCTCACCGGGCGTCCCTCCTCCCCCACCTGCCATGACGTAGGCGGCCGGCGAGGCCACGCCCGAGGGGTCGTTGCTAATTGGCTCCCAGGCGTCGGAGGAGGAAAGGCAGTAGAGGCCCTGGGCTACGTAGGTGTTGGGCCATACGTCGGCTGAGGAGTGATGCATCGCCTGGTCTGTTGTGTTAGGAAGGGATGAAGTATATGTTTACATTTTGGATTACATACAAGATATACACCGAGTGTACAAAACGTTAAGGACATCTGCTCTTTCCATGACATAGACTGACCATGTGAATCCAGGTGAAAACTATGATCCTTTTTGATGTCAGTTGTTATATCCACTTCAATCAGTGTAGATTTTTTATTTATTTTTTATTTCACCTTTATTTAACCAGGTAGGCTAGTTGAGAACAAGTTCTCATTTGCAACTGCGACCTGGCCAAGATAAAGCATAGCAGTGTGAGCAGACAACACAGAGTTACACATGGAGTAAATAATTAACAAGTCAATAACACAATAGGAAGAAGAAAAAAAAAGTGGAGTCTATATACATTGTGTGCAAAAGGCATGAGGTAGGCGAATAATTACAATTTTGCAGATTAACACTGGAGTGATAAATGATCGGATGGTCATGTACAGGTAGAGATATTGGTGTGCAAAAGAGCAGAAAAGTAAATAAATAAAAACAGTATGGGGATGAGGTAGGTAAAAATGGGTGGGCTATTTGCCGATAGACTATGTACAGCTGCAGCGATCGGTTAGCTGCTCAGATAGCAGATCAAGGGGAGGAGACAGGTTAAAGAAGGATTTGTAAGCCTTAAAGCAATTGAGACATGGATTGTGTATGTGTTCCATTCAGAGGGTGAATGGGCAAGACAAAATATTGAATTGCTTTTGAACAAGGGCATTTTAGTAGGTGCCAGGTACACCGGTTCGAGTATGTCAAGAACTGCAACGCTACTGGGTTTTTCCCACTCAACAGTTTCCCGTGTGTATTAAGAATGGTCCACCACCCAAAGGCCATCCAGTCAACTTAACACAACTGTGGGACGCATTGGAGACAACATTGGCCAGAATTCATGTTGACACCTTGTAGAGTCCATGCCCTGACGAATAGAAGCTGTTCTGAGGGCAAAACGGGGTGCAACTCAATATTAGGAAGGTGTTTCGTTCTGTATACTCAGTGTGTACTGTAATCTCAGAGCACAAAGCAGAGATTTTTGATGTATCACAGAGTTAATTTTAGCTTTACAGCAAAGGCCCTTGAAGTAGCAGTATCACCAGATATCAGAAGATATTTACAGCAGTATCACCATTTCAACCAGAAATGCACTGGCAACTTACTTAATGCTCAACATATCGAAAGGTGAAAATTAAAGCTTGCTTGACGATGAGCAAACCGTGTCTTAGTTATTACAATGTCTATACTAAGCAGATTTGATTTGGTCTCTGACTTGATAATAGCAGAGAATAGGCCCATATGGGGCTGTTAATGAGAGCAAGGCTAAGTCCCGGTGTTAACTGACAAGCTCCCCCAGGGTCTTCTGTTACAACACAACACTACCCAACCAAACACCCCAGGGCCACAGCTGCCATCTTGACTTTCTCCGCAACATTTCTTCATACAGCCCTGATGCACCTCTAGCTGGCCTGTCAAATGGAGTGGAAAGGACATCAATCAAACTGGAGTAAATAAGCTCAATCGAAGTGTCTGGAAGCCTTCTACAGTAAAATATGGAGCAGCACAGTCCAGTCCAGAGTGGTTGTGGAGCTCACAAATCAATTACGATCCCTCTTCACAACTAAATAAGAGCTAAGATATGTGGTTTTTGCATTTGGAACTAAAATAGTTGTTTAAAAGTGTATGCTTAATTTAGTATACATGTTTGTTTTTATTCATTCATTAAAAAGCTGGAATCCATAGCGGTGAAACTGCAACAACAAATATGTTACTTCAAACAATGAACACGGTCTCTTCCCCTCGGACATCATTGCACACCGTTGCACGCACCACAGAACAACAGAGTACGTACTTCCATGTATTTTTTTACCACGATGCCGGATGCTCATTTCCTCAACAACAACAAAAAAACATGAACAAATGCCCCTGGGGCGGCGAGTGTCGCTGTTGCGAATCTCAGCTTGAAATGCTATGCTATCAAACGTTGCCTGTACATCCTTCTCAATTTCACAATACAGCACTGTGGCATTGGACGACCAGATTCAGTGAGTGTTGTTCATTGAGATTTAGTTTGCACTTTAAAAACTAAAGGTCTAATAAAATGGCTGCCCTATTTGTAGTGTGTTGTGGCCATGTTTGTAGTCCTGTACCTCTGCTGGTGATGCTCTCCTGGTTGGTCTCACTGAGGTGGGCCACGCTGCCTTGTTTGGAGCCAGCACAAAGGCCATCTTCCTCCATAGATCTCCAGCCCAGCAAAGTAGCCTCCGATAAGGCAAATTGTGCCATTAATCCTGGGAGAAGCAAGGGGACAGACTTTGTAAACAACGTAAAATACATGGTTCCAAATCTAATTTATTGACATGTTGATTTGTTTAATTTGAATTGCTTCTTCTGTTCACTCTTACCTGCAGTGAAGCGGGCCTCCTTTTCTCCTTCACTGAGTTCACTGTACATTTCGCTCTCTATCCGCCTCTCCTTCTCACGTTGCGAGGTTGGGATTTTGGTGACCACAGCCCCTTCAGTCCCAGTGGATGGTGTGTTCCAGCTCTGCCATTCGATCATGTGAGCCACTTTGCCCGAGGCCATGGCAGTGGGCTTAGTTACTTTATCCTTCATGGAACGGGACACGCCTAAATAAAGAATAGAGGGGGGGGGGGGACACTGTTTCACAACACATTCAATTTGTGAATATGGCACCTCCCATAATGGATTTGGGCTTAGGAAGTGAAATGGGCTGGGAACTGTGGAAAATGCTTAATGGCTTGTGTTTTCTTTCTGGGAGGCAACGGTACAGTAGCCGAATATAAATTTGGTACAAAGTGGCTTCTTCCTCTTTCATGCATGTCTCTCAGGAGCTATGGATGGTTGGAGATTGAAGGGAGTGTAGATGGGGCTTGCAGCATTATTAGAATCTGTCTATTTACTCGTCAAGGCTTGTTGACTTGATCAATCTTTCAGTCGTCTGTGGTGAGCAACAAGGGTGAAATACAGAACTTATTGTGCCACATTAATATTCTGAGTCTTTACTCATCAAATTAATCAAGAAGATGAGATTCATTAGACTTTAAGCATTTGTTTGTAATTAAAATGTGAAAAAAAAGTTATCTTTGTTTTAAACGTAATTCTCAAAAGGCCCCACTGCAAATCCTTAATTAAAGTGCAAATATCTGACGATAACAAAGGATGTATTCATTCAGAGTAAGTAACAATAAAAATCGAATTAAATCAATTGAGTGTGAACTGAATCCATTGGGCAATAGCAAATATGCTGGGATGAATGAAGCCTTGCTGATTTATTAGTTAAATCAGTTAAAAAATATTGTTGTTCTCATAAAATGCAAATGTTATTCATAAAGGAATATTCATTTTAGATGTGTATTCAATGTTATCCAAAGTTATTTTGAGAGTAAGGAAAGTGGTTTTGGGGTCTTTATTATTCCAAGGTCGATATAATCTGACTGTTAAACACAAACACGATATCAATCAAATGTACTTCAACTTCACCAGACACAACCACAACACAGTTGTATGGCTCTGTGCACAAACAAGCACAGAGCCATAAAACTGCCTTGCCACCACAATAAACAATCACCACCACCACAAATACCACACAAATACCATACATTTCCCAGCATGCCTGTGGAGTTGCATTGTGGTTTCTGCACTTACTTTAAAACTTGTATATATATATTTTTTTAAATCTGATTGGATTCCATCAATTGCCCATAACCGGCCATTGATGTGTGCATTAGGTATCAATGGGGAGGCAGGAAGTGAAACAGGAAGGGCACCCACAGGGGCGACCATGTTGGCTCCATCTCCTCTTCCTGTCTGGAGCCAACATGGGGCTGGTTTACCATCTACCAGGACAGACACACACCTGACACACCTGTCAGTGAGGACTTAGCCAGAGCACCGATCCCATAGGCGTTGGAGTTCCTCTTCAGACGAGGCAGGATGGAGGAAGTGTCCTCCATAGAGAGCTGTAGAAAGGGATGAGGGGAGGAAAGGAATAAATCAACAAATAATTGCGGAGGGGAAAAGGGAGAGGAATGACCAATTGTTGTGAGGGGTAAAACAACATTGTTGGTTGAGGATTAGAGATGCGATAAAATAAAATAGGGGAAATCCTGCTTAACAAATGATCAAATACAACTACCACCATATTAAGCAAAAGATACATTACATTATCCAACACAAATCATATCAGCACTTTGGTTAAACCAGCGATTGTCAGCACAGTAGTATAGTAGTTCACTGTGCAGTCAGTGTACTGTACCTGTAGGGCCTGTGATTCATATGATCGATACATAAAGGAGCATCATGCTAGCAGCTAGCGTTAGCTACTGTAGATGAGGTAAGATTATTACAGCTTGTTATCTCCCAGCCTGAGATACTATGTAACACAGGCAGTACAGTAGATTAGCAGCAGCGCTAAGATAGAGAGATGGGGAAAGAGGGAGGGAGGGAGGTGGGATGAGGAGAAACTGAAGGAAAAAAAACGTTGGCTTATCTACAGACAGAGAGAGTCAAAATACGTGGCGGAGGGGAGGAAGAAGAGGACGAGATTAGCACAGGACTTACATTGATTCCTTCCCAGGAAAACTCGGCACGCCCATGCTGAGAGAGAGAAGGAGGGAGAGGAAGAAAACCAGGAGAGATATAGGTATGTTTGTAGAGGAGCCAGGAAAAGGGAACGCAACAGAGAGGGGATAGGATTGAAAGAAGAACACATACAACAACAACAACAACAACAAAACGGACAAATAAGGTGTGTAAAAGATACACAGGGTGAAACCAGTAGTCGTAAAGTAGTAAAGATTTGGGTGGCGGGAGGAAGAGAAAGCATCTGAGTAAAGAAGGTGGAATACAAAAAGTGCAAGAGAGATTTGGATGATGCGGACGATTGAAATACTGATCAATTAAAGGATAGAATAGAGATGAGAATCCACTGTTTGTATGTGAATAGATTCTCTCATATCAGCTTGACCATAGGCTTTGGAAACCAAAATAGAAAAACTACTGTTTATTGACATTGATGTCAGTGTTTGTGTTTGTAATGCTTCCCTCGCAATAATAGGATACAACTCATTATTCATACTTGAATAATATCTTATAGTATCATACTACATCCTAATAAATAGGACAATCCATTACATAAATGGTGCCACTTGTGAGGGAAAATCCCTGCATAAAATGGTGCCCCGTGTGAGGTCATTCTCCTACAATACTCTGATTCGATATTCACTTCATTAGAAGAAATTACCCTTGACCACACACCCAAATTGGGGGAAACAAATAGTATTATCCATTTACTCTCATTGTAAAAGAGCTAACTTCCTCGTTGATTTGTTGTTATACAGAAATATCAAAACATGCAGAAAGATAGCTTAATCAGGTCAAAAATCCCGACCAACGGTTCAAAATGCTCCAACATAGGGAATTAGACCCTGCGAGAAGAGCCCTGTAGCTTCAGGCTATTTGGCGTGGGAGAGTGGGAAATTGTGGGAACCCGGTGTCTAAGTAGGCTACACGTAGCTATGTGTGTGGAAAACACTTTTGTCACAGATAAGACATTTATCTCGTTTAGTATAGTCTGCATGTTTGTGTCGTTGGTCTTGTCCGGGCCGGTAGCTACCTAGCACTCAAGTGGCTGCTAGCGCCGTCATAAAAAGGGGCATGAGGGAAGCCCCATGTTGTCACGGTGATTAAGCAAGCCCCATGAAGTCCAAGCTAGACGCCCAGAGGATTTTTGCTTTAGTTGGGATGGATAAAAAGAATCCCACAAAATGTTGAATTATTCACCGAAAAAAAGTGACTGTGGTCAGTGCTTGCTCTTTATTTATGAGGGCTTGCGGTGTGGGGCTTGTCACTAGAAATGATTTATCATGGTTAAAATGTGCATTAACAGGAAGGGCAAGCAAGAGCAGCACGGCGTCAGTGTCCTTGGAACTTCTTCTGCCAAGCAACAGGCCCAGTGATTTCTGCGAACAGGTTTTCCCTGATGAAACACTTTTGTCTCAATCGGCCAATCAGACATCGGTGGTCTTATTGTTGCCATCAAGCTCTGGTCAGTCCAGAGGAGTGCATACTGTCTCTCTAACCGCATGTGTTATGAGGCTGCTGGCTGCATCTACCTCAGCTCAGCTGCCACTGCTGTGTTGACAGATTTCTGAAAAATAGGTGACCCCTGGCCAATCCACATCCATCCATCATATCCAGAACTATATGGGGTGAACCTTTTTTGTTGTTGTTGCTTGTCAGACATCTAACAGAAATGGAGATGGGTTGTCCCACAAAACATATTCAAAGAGCATATTAAGTGTAGTAGAATATGTAGCCTCATGTCCATGTTTAAACATAGCCTCGTGTCCATGTTTAAACATCCGTGTCGGTCTTGTTGGTTGTCATTGTGTAGGGTCTTTGTGTTGTTTTAAAAGACCCCATTGTGTATTGCAATTCAGCCGTGTAGCCTCTTTAAAGGGAGAAAAAGTCAACAGCAACAGTGGTAAAGAGGTAAGATGGATCGTATGCTATGTCCCCGGAGTGGGGGATTATATACAGTACATAATGGTTTGGGCTCTCGAGACCTGCTCCAGTGGCCTTTGTGAGAAATTCAATATAAACCATCTCCGAGCAACATTATATCATTGCACTCAGTATAGGGAGCAGTGTGAGCGAGACACGCTCAGTTTCACTACTAGATATAATCAAATAAAATAAAACATGAAACTACACTTTTCCTCAATGGCCATCTTGGCTCAAGGACCCATTGGACATAAAGAAGAAATGCACTCGAGGGTAGAGCTGGAATGGTGTACAATCCAGACAAATGACATTTCACTTCAGGGGGATAAAACGTACATTGAAATGTCATCCATACCTGCTCCCCATCTTTCCGTACAGGAACAGCGTCCGCTGCTGGAAAAGACACAAAGGAAAAGAACTGAGAGAAGAACATGAAGCCAACCTCATGCAACCTTTACTGAGTCGAGCTGACAGCATCCTCGAACATGTACGCTGACGTTCAGACAAAGCACTAACATTGTACGATTACTTGCACCAGCTGTTAGCGTATTCGGGGAAAACGAGCATGTCATCATTGGCCACGATCTTTAGGTTGCTGATTGTGTTCAAGAAGATCTCGAATGAAACCTTTGTGTGGTATATAACGGCATTGTCATTAGGATGCATTTGATAGTAAGCCTACTAAATCATGCATTGAAAAACTGTTACGTTTTTAACTTAGTGTTAAACTAGTAGTAAGACATATTATATTATTATACCTAAAATACAGAAAATACAGTAAAGTAATATTACAGTGGCACATACTGTAAATTGACACTGCATCGCGTGCCCTCTTCTCCACACAGAAATAAGCTAAAAAAAAGGTCCTTAATTGAATTCAAAATCCTTAAAACACTTGTCTGTAATGTTCTATATCCTAACATCTCACTTTAATAGTTTTAACAGTTAAAGTGTCATTTAAAAGGGCAACCCACATAAAGGAACAGAATCCATCACAAAAGGGGAGTTCTGAATTGAAACTCGTGACTATCTAAGGGCCCCGTCTGAATGTGGACCCTTTAAACACTTGAAAGTGTCCATTAAACAAGCAAGAGCCAACATGAAAGAAAGTCAAATTGAGATCTAAGATTTGAATTGAAACACTTCTCCTCTCTTTTAACTACAGCTGAGTTGACACCCGGGGGAACCTGGAGGCCATTTCCCTCCATCAGACACACCGGAGACCTCCACAGCTGATGGAACTCCAAGATAACCGAGGGAAAATGAGTGTGAGGAACAGGTGGAAGGTCTCGAAGAAAAACCAGAAAGGATGGCATGGAGGGGAAATAAACGGAGGGTTTACTGAGATGGGGTAGAGAAAAAAAAGGACAAAACTTCGAGGAGGATGGGGCGTTCCAGTAGACCAATATTTTAATGGTAATCAGTGAGTTTTATAGCATGTTATCCTGCACCGTAACCAATGGAATGAGAAGGTGGTGAATGTTTTATTGTTGGTGTTAAAAGAATCTTTGACTAGATTATTTTAACACTGAATTGTGAATCGTGTCCACAGTTGATAAGACTTCATTTGTTGTTGTTGTTGCCACATCTCACCACCTCACGTGTAAGATCTATCCATCTGTAAAACCACCTCACGTGTAAGATCTATCCATCTGTAAAACCACCTCACGTGTAAGATCTATCCATCTGTAAAACCACCTCACGTGTAAGATCTATCCATCTGTAAAACCACCTCACGTGTAAGATCTATCCATCTGTAAAACCACCTCACGTGTAAGATCTATCCATCTGTAAAACATGCAAATAGAAAACAGGCCCAAACACACTCATCTTAACCCCACACTTGTCTCCCTGGCCTGTCAAGAGGTCTTCAACAGCTTGGAGTAAACAGCTGTCATCTAACAGCTCGGAGTAAACTAGACAGACATACCTCTTGACCTTATAGAGAACTAAGCCTCCTCCACTCTGCTGTGGAATTTGTCTCGTTGTAGAGAATTTTCTTTCCCGCATTCGTTGTTGAACAAAAGTCAGATACTGAACCATGTGAGAGGAGAGGTAAGGTCTCAAACGTCACAGGAGCCTTATGATACAACTGTACAATTACAAAGGTGGGGGGGGAGCTTTGTTCCCAACCAATTGTGTGGGCTGGGGGAAGGGTAGGACTATGTTCACAAAGTGGGCGAAACGGCAGGGGCTTGCCGCTCGCGCTGCACTGAGCGAGTTCCGTTGCGGAGCATTTATCCTACTGTGACCGACCGAGCGGAAGCCAGAAGCCGGCGAGGGCCGTCAAAAGCAATAGGCGGGGGAAGGGAGCATTGTCAGACACTGCCGCGATCACCTCCTGACAGATCTCGTGGTTCGAAATGTTTGGGACCATCATCATCTGTCTTTTGCGATCGCTTGGAGCCGAGTGGGGCGTCTTGGCGGTGACACACAGTGGCTGACGTGCGCCTTGACACTGATTCAGGGTGAAGGGCAAAGTCTGACTCACCTCAGCTCTAGTACCAGTGCCGAAGGGCGTTCTAGCGGGACACCGCTACATTGTTTAATTTTTTTTTTAAACTGTTGAGATACCACAAACACTGTCAACCTAATTTTGGGACCCAAAATACATACCCACTGGGCACAGAAATCAACGCAGCATCTCTTCCATGTTGGTTTAATGTAATTTCATAAAAATTAGTCATTTGATAGTAGATAGTTCTTTCAAACAGGGTGTTCCCAGTGGGTAACTACGAGGTAAAAAAAACTATTCCAAGCTATTAATGGCAACCAAGTCACTGGATATAAAATGACCAAAACAACATGCTACTAATTCAAATGGTATGTCTCAGAGATTAAGTGAACACTTAGCCACCCAAAGCCATTGATGCCCAACTATAGCACAGCCCATGCTTCTCTCTGTCTTCCTTCCTCCCATCCTCTTCCCTCTCTCTCCGAGCCCCTCTCTCTCTCCCCTCTTCACCTATGCCCTCTAGCAGTCTTCCACACTAAAGGTCAGTACAGTAGCAGCTCAACCGTGACCACCTGTCAAGCAAGCTACACCGACCAGTCACCTTGGGCCCATGTCCGTCAACCTTGCGAGAGTCGTCAGTCAACTCCCGTCATCAGCCATGCGGTGTGTGTGAGACACGGCGAGTGTACTCCGCTCAATACAGAGCATCCGTCAGTCAGTCTGTCAGCACTTTTAAAGAAATCAATATTGGGGGGGGGGGGGGCAATTCCTGTGTAATGCAATATCTCATAGACACTCAATATAACTGAATAACAAACCAGATGAGTGATGTTAAGTAGTGCACAACAAGCAACAGCATGCTTCAACAGATTGTTGTGTGTGTTTGTTTCTGGGTAATTGAAGGAGACCTATGTAAGAAAGTGACAGTTTCACCAATCACATGAACAGTGTGGTAGCAGAATCAGAATTAGTTGGATAACATTCATAAGTAAGATGTTTTATTTACATAATAATGCTTATGTGAGATATGTCATTAGAATGTCTTCTTTTGGATAATATTGTTGGCAGTTTGCAGTGTTATCCCTTCTCTGCTAGGGCTTAGTCACTAGGGGCCCAGAGAGGGGAGAGGTCAGGCTTGTCTTCATATGTCAATATATCTGTTAAACTATGTGATGCTATGAATAATATCAGAAGGGGAGGAGGACAGAATGGAGGCTTGTCTTCTTATGGGAATGTGTCTGTAACTATTGTATGTCCCCTCTGAGGTTTCCCTTATCTTAATTTAGTATATGACCTAAGAGGTTCATTGTCTTTTCTGATCTTGTCCAGGAGGGGTTGTATTTGAGATGGGAGTATCTAGAATTGACAATTGATATATGCCATTGGATGAGGTAATGTTTTGGTCCTAAGTGGTACCAAGAACGGGATTAGAATCTCGTCTAAAGAGACCAAACTGAACGATAATTTATAGCTAATGCTGTCTGGCTATGGGATACTCCTCTCTCAATTAAAGTCTTCCTTTGTAATGTTCCTAAGATCTGTGTTTCGTCATGTGAGTTGAGATGGGTATGGCTTGACTATAAATGATGCTAAGAACTGTTTTATAAAGACTCTCAGAGAATTCATTTATAGACACTGAATTGATCTGAGAGTCAAAAGGAGCTATGGTGAAGCTCATGTAATTAAAGATGGACTTTATAATATAACTCTGACTTGTGTGTGGTTTGCTCTCATTATTTGGTAATACAGGAAATTACCACAACAACACACACTTTCAGTACAGATTAGAAACATAAACACTTTCAGTACAGATTAGAAACATAAACACCTTCAGTATACAGAAACATAAATACTTTCAGTATACAGAAACATAAACATCAGTATACAGAAACATAAACACTTTCAGTATACAGAAACATAAACACTTTCAGTATACAGAAACATAAACACTTTCAGTATACAGAAACATAAACACTTTCAGTATACAGAAACAGAAACACTTTCAGTATACAGAAACATAAACATCAGTATACAGAAACATAAACATCAGTATACAGAAACAAACATCAGTATACAGAAACATAAACACTTTCAGTATACAGAAACATAAACACTTTCAGTATACAGAAACATAAACATCAGTATACAGAAACATAAACATCAGTATACAGAAACATAAACATCAGTATACAGAAACATAAACATCAGTATACAGAAACATAAACATCAGTATACAGAAACAAACATCAGTATACAGAAACATAAACACTTTCAGTATACAGAAACATAAACACTTTACAGAAACATAAACATAGTATACAGAAACATAAACATCAGTAAACATAAACATCAGTATACAGAAACATAAACATCAGTATACAGAAACATAAACATCAGTATACAGAAACATAAACATCAGTATACAGAAACATAAACATCAGTATACAGAAACATAAACACTTTCAGTATACAGAAACATAAACATCAGTATACAGAAACATAAACATCAGTATACAGAAACATAAACATCAGTATACAGAAACATAAACACTTTCAGTATACAGAAACATAAACATCAGTATACAGAAACATAAACACTTTCAGTATACAGAAACATAAACACTTTCAGTATACAGAAACATAAACATCAGTATACAGAAACATAAACACTTTCAGTATACAGAAACATAAACATCAGTATACAGAAACATAAACACTTTCAGTAACATCAGTATACAGAAACATAAACACTTTCTTATACAGTATACAGAAACATAAACATCAGTATACAAAAAAACATTTCAAACATCATCAGTATACAGAAACATAAACACTTTCAGTATACAGAAACATAAACATCAGTATACAGAAACATAAACACTTTCAGTATAGAAACATAAACATAAACAGAAACATAAACACTCAGTATACAGAAACATAAACACTCAGTATACAGAAACATAAACACAGTATACAGAAACATAAACAAACACTCAGTATACAGAAACATAAACACTTTCAGTATACAGAAACATAAACACTTTCAGTATACAGAAACATAAACATCAGTATACAGAAACATAAACATCAGTATACAGAAACATAAACATCAGTATACAGAAACATAAACACTTTCAGTAAACACTTTCAGTATACAGAAACATAAACAGTATACAGAAACATAAACAGTATACAGAAACATAAACACTTTCAGTATACAGAAACATAAACACTTTCAGTATACAGAAACATAAACACTTTCAGTATACAGAAACATAAACATCAGTATACAGAAACATAAACACTTTCAGTATACAGAAACATAAACACTTTCAGTATACAGAAACATAAACACTTTCAGTATACAGAAACATAAACACTTTCAGTATACAGAAACATAAACACTTTCAGTATACAGAAACATAAACACTTTCAGTATACAGAAACATAAACACTTTCAGTATACAGAAACATAAACACTTTCAGTATACAGAAACATAAACACTTTCAGTATACAGAAACATATACAGAAAAACATAAACACTTTATACAGTAAACACTTTCAGTAGAAACATAAACACTTTCAGTATACAGAAACATAAACACTTTCAGTATACAGAAACATAAACACTTTCAGTATACAGAAACATAAACACTTTCAGTATACAGAAACATAAACACTTTACAGTATACAGAAACATAAACATTTCAGTATACAGAAACATAAACACTCAGTATACAGAAACATAAACACTTTCAGTATACAGAAACATAAACACTTTCAGAAACATAAACATCAGTATACAGAAACATAAACACTTTCAGTATACAGAAACATAAACACTTTCAGTATACAGAAACATAAACACTCAGTATACAGAAACATAAACACTTTCAGTATACAGAAACATAAACACTTTCAGTATACAGAAACATAAACATCAGTATACAGAAACATAAACATCAGTATACAGAAACATAAACATCAGTATACAGAAACATAAACACTTTCAGTATACAGAAACATAAACACTTTCAGTATACAGAAAAACATAAACATCAGTATACAGAAACATAAACACTCAGTATACAGAAACATAAACATCAGTATTCACAGAAACATAAACATTTCAGTATACAGAAACATAAACACTTTCAGTATACAGAAACATAAACACTTTCAGTATACAGAAACATAAACACTTTCAGTATACAGAAACATAAACACTCAGTATACAGAAACATAAACACTTTCAGTATACAGAAACATAAACATCAGTATACAGAAACATAAACACTTTCAGTAAACATACAGAAAAACATAAACACTAATACAGAAACATAAACATTCAGTATACAGAAACATAAACACTTTCAGTATACAGAAACATAAACACTTTCAGTATACAGAAACATAAACATCACTTTCAGTATACAGAAACATAAACACTTTCAGTATACAGAAACATAAACATCAGTAGAAACATAAACATCAGTATACAGAAACATAAACATAAACACTTTCAGTATAAACAGAAAAACATAAACACTTTCAGTATACAGAAACATAAACACTTTCAGTATACAGAAACATAAACACTTTCAGTATACAGAAACATAAACACTTTCAGTATACATAAACACTTTCATTATAAAACATAAACACTTTCAGTATACAGAAACATAAACACTTTCAGTATACAGAAACATAAACACTTTCAGTATACAGAAACATAAACACTTTCAGTAAATACAGTAAACATAAACACTTTCAGTATACAGAAACATAAACACTTTCAGTATAGAAACATAAACACTTTCAGTATACAGAAACATAAACACTTTCAGTATACAGAAACATAAACATATACAGAAACATAAACAATACAGAAACATAAACTTTCAGTATACAGAAACATAAACATTATACAGTATACAGAAACATAAACATTTCAGTATACAGAAACATAAACACTTTCAGTATACAGAAACATAAACACTTTCAGTATACAGAAACAAAACATATACAGAAACATAAATACTTTCAGTAAAAACATAAACACTTTCAGTATACAGAAACATAAACACTTTCAGTATACAGAAACATAAACACTTTCAGTATACAGAAACATAAACACTTTCAGTATACAGAAACATAAACATTTATCAGAAACATAAACACTTTCAGTATACAGAAACATAAACATCAGTATACAGAAACATAAACACTTTCAGTATACAGAAACATAAACATCAGTATACAGAAACATAAACACTTTCAGTATACAGAAACATAAACACTTTCAGTATACAGAAACATAAACATCAGTATACAGAAACATAAATACTTTCAGTATACAGAAACATAAATACTTACAGTATACAGAAACATAGGTACAAATTAGAAACATTAACAGCTTCA